>NC_141135.1:83373206-83470706 GCF_053477565.2 Lygodium microphyllum
GGGCTATAAACCTTCTGTAGTAACCCACATGGCCTAGGAATCCCCTCAACTGTTTGAGGTTGGTGGGTGCTGCCAGAGCTGCAATCTTTTCAATCCTTGCAGGGTCTGTTGATATCCCTTGTGCAGAGACAATGTGGCCCAACAGAACTCCAGAAGAGACCCCAAAGATGCATTTGTCGGGGTTGAGGGAAATCCCATACTCCCGGCATCGGTCAAAGCATTGTTCCAGGTGTTCCCAATGTTCACGGATCGAACTATAGACACAGAAGTCATCCAAATATACCTCAATAAAGTCATGCAGATGATTTTGAAATGCAGCCATCATGACTCGCTGGAAAGTAGCAGGGGCATTGCAGAGCCCAAATGGCATCACTCGGTAAGCATAGGTCCCCCATTCTGTGGTGAAGGTTGTTTTGGACTGGTCTTCTTCTGCAATTTGGACTTGGTTGTATCCGCTGAATCCATCCAAAAGGGAATAAAGCTCATGTCCTGCCACTGTGTCCAACAGTTGGTCTGTGAAAGGGATAGGAAAGTGATCATTCTTTGTCTTGGAATTAAGCTTTCGAAAATCCACACATATTCGCAATTTGCCATTCTTCTTGGGTACAACCACGATGGGTGAAACCCATTCACTATTTGCCACTGGATAGATGAACTCGGCTTCCAGAAGCTTCAGCAGCTCCGCTTTCACTAATGTGGAATAATTCGGATTCACTCGCCTCTGTCGTTGCCGTACTGGCTTGGCATCAGGCTCCAAGTCAATATGATGTTGACATATTGTGGGATCAATCCCCTTTAGGTCTTTGTAGGACCACGCAAACACGTCCAAATTTTCTTTCAACAAGTTGTACAAGGTTGACAACTCCTCTTCTAGGAGGCTGCTACCCACCTTCAAGTGGCATTCAGTGCCTTCTGCATCCACAAAGGTTAACTGTCTTTCACCTTCTACTTCACGGATAAAGGTTCCACGGACTGCTTCTGGATACAGATCCGCCTCCTTCAAGGGAGTGGTGTCCTCTTCTGATGTCCCAGTAGAATCAACTTCTTCTTTTGGTGGAGACTTAGGTTGCTCCTTAAGATGTTGGAATGGGATTAGAGCCGTTTCGGATTTGGTTTCAAAATTAATTACCTCTTGGCTTGAAGACTCCTCTTCTGATGATGCATCCAGGAACGTCACATAACAGGGACCCTCTGATACCTGTTGGGTTAGTTGGATTGGTGCTTGTTGGCACGGTGCATCATCATCATCTTTCTTTGGCAAGGATGGGTTAGGACGGCATGAGCCACTGCTAAAAGACGACTTGTTCTTCTTAATCCATTTCTTATAAAGATTTTGTATATGAGAAGATCCATTTACCAGACCAAATGGTACCATCACCATTCTGTCCCATAGCATGAGCTCGTCTGCTTCTGATGCTTCTGGAACTTCTTCTTCAAATGTATCCTCTTTAGGTGGGATAGACTCTTCCATTTCACTTTCATAATCTCCTTCGTCCATATCATATCCATCCTCTTCTGTCTCTGTCTCTGCTTCTGCTTCTGTCTCTGCGTCTACTTCTGCTTCTGCTTCTGCTTCTGTCTCTGTCTCTGTAGGAGCTCTGTAACAGAAGAACAGATTCTCTGTTTCCTTTCCTGCCTCTGTCTCTGTCTCTGCTTCTGCTATGGCCATGTAACAGGGAGAGCAGTACATCCATGCTTCTATCTCACTGTCAGAAGTGATTTCAGAAGTCATTCCCGATTCAGGCAGGAAGTATTCACCCATTGATAATGGCTTTGCATCTTTTGGAAGTTGGCTTACAGTATCCACTGTTAAGGAATATGCCACTGTTTTCTTGGGAAGGATCTGTTTGACAGCATCTTCATCTGCTGATGTTCCATCCGTAGCCTCATTAGGGGAGTCAGAACCACTGTTAAGGAATATGCCACTGTTTTCTTGGGAAGGATCTGTTTGACAGCATCTTCATCTGCTGATGTTCCATCCGTAGCCTCATTAGGGGAGTCAGAAGATAATTCCAAGGAGGTGGATCCATTTCCTTTTTGAGAACCATACAGTTTCAACACCACTTTGTTGGGTCCTCTACCCAAGGTCAAAGTTCCTTTGAACCAATCCGTCCTTGCTCGGGCTTCAAAAAGCCATGGTCTGCCCAGTAACAGAGGATAGGATGTACCATAAGAGTTTGGCTTCACCACCAGATAGGTCAGCCAATAATCTTTTCCAGCCACTGTAGTCTTCACATATGGGAGAATGCCCAAAGGCTTGATCCTACTCTGATCCGCCAGTTTGATGAGCCATTGAGTGGGTTGCACACCTTGTAAGCCTAGATCCTTCATTGTAACATCCGTCATAATGTTCACTGATGAACCACCATCAATCAGTGCATTTGCAATGAAGCAGCCTTCTATCCACGCGCTAGTCTCTGGGGTACCCGGATCTAGGAAAGCATTAGCCACATCCACTTCTTTTACAAGCTTTGGAGCCTTGTTGGACTTTGTTGCTGTTGAGGGAGCAATCCTTAAGCCACGTCTCCTTGTCAGTATACTTTTGAACCTTTTTCGGCAACTAGGAGACAACATTAATAATTGTCGGAATGTGAGATTTGGTCTAAAGGTATCTAGATCTCTAACTAGATCGTATTCCTTAATAGGATCCACTGGCTTCTCTAACCGGTTAGGGAATGGGGCAACACCCATTTTCATTTTCCCTCTTTCTTCCAACAGAGGAATTACAGGAACTTCTTCTGCCACTTGTGGCACTTCCTCCTCTTCTGTATCCTGGACCGCTGGTCCTGTCTCTGTAACTCTCTGTGGCACTGTAGTGCTCTATACGGCACTGTTAGGCTCTGTTCTGTTCTGTTCTTCTGGTGGAAGATTGAACTTCATTGTTCGGACAGGAGGGTTATTTTCTTTCTGGATAAGTGGTTCCTGGTGCTTTGCACGCGTGATGGCAGCAACTTCCAATTCCACCAAATTGGAGGTAGGCTCTTGGGCCTTGGCCGGACTATCAGTAGCACTATGTTTCACTGGGGCTGGGCTTGGACAGTCTTTTGCAGTGTGGCCTTCTCCTTTGCATCGACTGCACAAGGGCTTGTAATCCACTGACCTTCTGGGATTTGGACAATTTGGTGAGACATGTCCCTTTTTTCCACATCTGTAACATTTCACTTTTGATCTCTGACCACCGCCAGACTGTCTTCCTCTGTAACTTTGGGAAGGAAATCTTCTGGGTCCGAAATTAGGACCAAACTCTCTAGGCTTGGGTCCAATATCTTGTGTTGTCATTTTGGATTCCAACAAGTTAAATCTTGCGTCTTCTTCCTTCCTTCTCCTATCATGCATCTCCTTCAGAGAGTAAATGTCCTCTGTATGGTTCTTCCGCAAACAGTAAGAACAGAAGGCTCCAGGGATGGTTGGTTTTCGTGTACATTCAGTGGCTAAATGACCTGCTTGATGACACTTACCACACCAAGTGTTTGACCGCATCATATCTCTTCCCGCTCCTGCAACGTTGGATATGCTAACGGTATTCACTTTCAACGTCTGTAGTTGCTCTGTAATCACATCCATCAACTCCTTTTTGATGTTTGCAACAACTGAGTTGGATAAGTAATCCTTCAAGCTTTCTCCTCCTGACGTACTGGCAGGAGGGTTTTGAGGAGTCTCTGTAATCACTGCATAAACCGGTTGGGCTGGTACAGAGGGGTCTTTGTTCTGGTTCTGATTCAGAGCTCTTGTTTGAACTGTTGGCTGTTGGCTCCAGTTGGTAGGATTCCACTGTTGCTGCTGATTTGATAATGAGGAAATTGGTTGGGACCATTGTTGTTGTGGCTGAACCATCATTTGAGGCATGGATTGTGGCCACGGTGGATTTGGTGCACTGTACTGTGATACCGAGGGCATCTGTTGGTAGGGATAGGGAACAGTCCCTGGAACTGCATTTGGTGGATACATCATTCCTGGCATCAGAGGAGGTAGGACTCCTGTTACTGTATTCATCGCTAATCTAGCTTCCACTTCATCGTACAGTCTTGCACCTTCTGTTGCAGCTTGCAGTGTGGCTGGTCTTTGCAGCTCCACAAACTTACGGACTTCTGGTTGTAATCCTCTGAGAAACACCCCCTTCTGAATGCCATCATCTAGATTATGATTAGTCCATCTCTTCAGGATGGATTCCATTCGTGAGACATAAGCTTCTAGTCTTTCTCCAGAGGATTGACTTAGGTTCATAAATTCCTCTCTCATCCGCTCTTCAAAACCTTCACGCCTAAATTTAGTGAGGAAGGCCAACTTCAGGTCATCCCATGTGCCAAAAGTTCCTGCTGCTTGTCTCTCATACCACTGAAACGCCGCGCCCTTGAAAGTGGCGGGGAATATTGCTAACCAATGCTCAGGGGTTCTGGCATTGTTAGCCACACATGCTACCATAAACTCTGCTACATGAAGATCGGGGTCTTCATTGTACTCTCCCTTAAAAACTGGCAATGGGACTACATTCGCTGGCCTGTCATCAATATTTCCAGGACGGATCTGGCTTGGAAGTGGACCTCCAGCAGGAGGAAGGGCTTGATATGCCATTGGGACTTCTGTAAAGAGTTCCGCAAGGGCGTCAAAGGCGGCTTCTGCTGCTAGCTCGTTCTCAGCCTTGATTTTTACTTTCTCTCTTCTCACGTACCTCTGGACTCGTTCTAACGCTTGCCTTTTTATTGCGTCATTCATCAGGGGTGTGGCTCCACTAGGTTATTAGTGCTCCACAGAGGGTTAACAAAAGACTTCAGTCTCTGGAGGACTCTCTTGCCAACATTTCTTCTACTTCTTTCCTTTCAACGTCCCTGAATTTTGCTTTCATGCCACTGCACAGAGGAAGGTATTCGGTTCGGAAGGTGTCAAAATGCATACGTCTGAGCATTGTGGTGGTGCCATCATCATAGTAATGCCAGCTTCTGATGGTTTCAACAGTGTATGTTGTGAAAAACACTTTGTCTACCAACTTCCAGTGGGTTGCTAATTGAACAAACAGAAGATTATCAGTACACCAAGCATCCCATGTATCTTGCTGTTGAGCGTCCACCAACAAATTCCAACTTTTTTCCTTCTTGTCTTTGTGAACCTCTACAGACCAAGACTCCTGAAGCTTCTTCACTATCTCCCACTTGATGTTGTCTGGAAACTTTTCAATGAATGCCAAATCTTCCATGGATGGTCATTCTCTCTGTTTCTACTCTTCAGTTTGTTCCCAAACAGTTTGCCACCAAGATGCAAGTTTCTACTGCTTCAATAGGAAGAGGAAACCGTCCACCACATAGAGCATGCATCATGATGGTGATGTGTTTCCGCCATTGTGGGATGGAATTCTTGTGGAAAGTGGCTTTGATTATGAGAAATTCCAACTCTTCAGTGGAAGAAGGAACTTTACAAACATCCATTGAATTCTTCTCTTCTTGGCAATGCCATTTCCTTCATTTTCAGCCTCTTCTGGTGCTTATTGATGGCAAGTTTCCCCGGCCGCGCACCAAAAACATGGAGCCCCGAGAGGAACACCAAGGAAAAGGGAATTCTCTTGCAAGAAAATCTATCTTGTAACATCAACAAGCTTGTTTATCATGTTTCATATGATCACAATGAAGAAAAGAACACCAGGCACAACAAATCTTCATACAGCATCATGTAGACCTCCCACGGTTTTTAATAGAATCAACCATATTCTTCAATATCTTCATAAAATCCATCAATAGAACAAAGAAAGCAAAGGAATACACCATCTTTGAATGGAAATACATCACATAGTATTCATATTCAATATCTTCATAGTCTTCTCTCTCAATCTCTCATATACAATCACTCTGTTTCAGTAGAATTGACTATCTCTGACTCTCTCTCTCTCTCTCCATCAATAATACATCATATCCTCACTACAATCTCTCAAAATCACTCTCAATAATCCCTCTTAGGTATTGGATACCCCTCCCAAGAGGTATGTCTGATATGAAGAGTCACCAGAGCCACTACAGTGTCCTTTCATAGCTCACTACTGTCACTTCACTCTAGTCTTCACTTGAGTCTTCAGCAGCTACTTCTTCCACTTCTTTCAGCTCTTTTGCACTTGTATTCACCTCTTTCCAAGGCTAGAAAACTTTCCCCGGCTACACTCTCATCCATCAGAACACATACAGAAGCATACAGAACAGTCTACAGAACAGTACTAGAACAGCTACAGCTACAGTACAGAACAGAACAGAACAGAAATAGAAGCTCTACAGAAGACCTACAGAAGGTTACAGAAGATCATCAAAACCACATAACTCACTCTCAAATCATTCCAAACTCTCACAAACCATTCAATAAACTTTCACAATATCTCAATCTTCATCAATCAATACTCCATCCCTCCTTACAGAAGACAATTAGAACAAAACAGAGCAAAACAGAAGGTATACAGAACCAATCAGAACCTATCAGAACATCATAGAACCATCAATAAACATCATGAACTTCCAAAACCCAATCAATATCATCCAAAACACTCTCAAACCACTTCCAAATCAATCAATCATCTCATAAAATCAACCATTCAGCTCTCAAAAACAACAAAAATCAGCCAAAAAACAAGTCATTTCAACACTCAACAGTTAGCTTGCTGTTGATCTTTCTTAGGTCTTCAAATTGTGCATTTGCCTCCTCATATGAGATACCAATGTCATGGATAGTGTCCTACATTGAAATAATTTGATTGTTTTGTTGAATTATAGTGTCATTCAGCTATATCACTTGTCTTATGAGCTATTTTATATGAAGTTGATGTGCAACGATGACATCATGAAAAAATTTTATGGTTGCTTGGCAAGTTGTAAATACTTTGAACGCTTGATCATTGAGCCGCCTAGTGTAACCGAGCAACCCATTTTCACCCTTGCACACATACTTTAGCAAATTTGTGATTCGTGAGAAAGTTGGAGGTATATTGTTTAAGGGGTCAATTGTATAGATTCCCCCATCAACCCACAAGTCCACATGTTTCAATCCCATTTGCTTGTAACTTTGCAAAACTTGAGGGTTGACACTGGTATGCTGGGTTCTTTTGAATAATGGGGCATATTCAATCTCTACCTCAATATGCAACTCCTTCTTTCTTGTATTCATTTCACTATTAATAGAAACAGGGAGCCTACTTGGTTGTCATAGGAGGTAGAGTGGAGATGCATAGAGAGGCACACAAAGGTGCCAAGGGAAGGGAGGGTGTAAGTAATTCACTTTGTTAATGAAGGTTGCATAAACACAGAGAAGAGGTCACAATAGAGCCATAGAGTATTAAGAGACCATTGAGTGGCAGGTTTGAGTGTGAATAGCACACCTACACTTGTGCAAAAAATATATCCCAAAAGGAAAATGAAAAGGTGGTTGAGCCACTTGGTGTGCTAGATATTTTTGTAAACAACTCATATGTACATGGTGAATCTTATGGCTTAGATCAAAATATGGATGAAGAGTTTGATATTCCAATTGTTCGTACACCTACTATAAGAAAAGTCTAGGGAGTGAAAGCATGGTTTATTGGCACAAAAATTGTACCCATTTTTAGTTTGTCCCTTTGGTTATCTTTGGCAAACTTGGAGGGAGTTTGATATTTCTTTTTATGCCATTGAAATTTGAAGAAACCTTCATAATAGAAAGTTGGAATAAAAAAGGAACAAATGGTAAGAATCCCAATCATAGCACGGACTTTGGACAATTTGAACATGTGGGTAGTGGCGGCTATATGCAATCTTTCTTTTTTTGAATTTTTATATGTCATTTTAGGTCATGCATGGAACCTTTTTGCTATCTTTGCTCCGTTTGATGACCAATGTCTTTTTCCAGTTTATGTTTTAGCTTCCTAACATCTCTCATGTTAGTTGAAGGTGTGAAGCTTTAGGCTTTTAAAGTTCTATTTGTAGCTACTACATATGAAGACATTAGCATGCAAATGCGTACCAAGGGCAAGCCATAGAGCCACTACTGAGAAACAATCCAAGAAAAATGGGGTCAAAACATCCACCAACAACTATAAGGAGGTTGGCATCACCAAGGAGTAACATAGTAGCATGGGGTCTAGAGCATCGACACAAGACATGGGTCCATCGTCAAAGAGAACAAACAATCTCTTTGGTGAGAACACATTGTTTGTGTATGAGAACAAATTGACAACAAAGAAGAGGGATAAGTAGTTGCATGATCGGATATAGATATAGGATGAATTTTTGGTGATATGCATTAATTAACTAAATGCTTGTGCATTGTAGGGAAAAACCAAATGGATGAGTATCTTGTACTTAGTAAATTGTGCTATACAACAAAGGAATTGTGGGAGCTTTCACTCAACCGCCAAGACCCACGAACCGCTTATTGCTTCAAGCGTTCCAAGCCGAGCACTAATGGCTACCTCTCACATGACTGACACGCCATCCATACCTACGGGTGTAGTGAGCTTACCTCCGTGCCGCTCGAGTTACCTCCTCTCCCGCGCACTCTGATAGCTCCATGATCCAAGTGCAAGCTTCAAGCAAGCTCGATCTTCCCGCTCCAAGCTCCAAGCTCCATTTCCGCGAGCAAGACAAGAGAAGAGAAGAGAAGAGAAGAGAAGAAGAGAGGAGAAGATGGAGAGCTTCTCCTCCTCGGTCCCTCACCCTCACACACTCACTCCCTCACACTCTCACACTCCCTCTCTCAAGCACAAGCTCAAGCAAGCAAGAACAAGAAGAAGAAGAAGAAGAAGAAGAAGAGGAGAGCTACTTTTGGCCACACACAAGAATGAGCCTCTCATTCACTTTTCAACTTTATATACAAAACCCTAAATCCCTTTTGGGCGGTCATCCCCTTTTCCTCTTTTTTACATGGCCAGCCGTAGCCTAGGCCCTTTTTCCCATTGTCCTTCTATCTTCCTAGCTTCCTTTCCACCGCCCATCTATATTTACAAATTGCACGGGGTGAGAGCCCGGCGCTCCTTGAATTAAACCATGATGCACTTGCGCTCTTTTACAAAAGTTTTGACTTGCGCTTTTCCTTGTGCCTTTCTCCCTTATTTAAGACTCTTCTCCTTGTGCGTCTTTGTCTTCCGTTTCTCTTTTCCTTGGCCTTTATCTTTGTCTTCTGCTTTAGCTTTTCCAGATTTTCCCCCTTCGTTCATTTGAGGGTTTAGCTTTTCCAGATTTTCCACCTTCATTCATTTGAGGGTTAACATTACCCCTCTCCTAGACGAGTGCCAATCCCATGGCACTCACCGTCGTAGGTAGCAGGCTATAGCATGCATCGAAGACATGGGTGACAAGGATGCATGTGGTTTCCATGGAGGAGTATTGGTGGTGGTGTGGCAGGCAACGGTTGCTTTGGTTTTTCAGAGCACACGGATGTGTCTGAGGGTTCACCGCTGTTAGGAGAGGCATTAATGGGTTCATTGGTCATTGGTGGATGGACTCGATGCTTTATTCATCGGCTCTCTAGCGCTCTTCATCTCAATGTTCTTAGGGTCCACAACCACCTGCAATTGCTGTTGTTTTCATTGTTTTCTCCTTTGTTTCCTGGTCCGTGAAGGTGCATCTCTCGTCGACTCAGGATTCTGGACTAGGCCAACCGGTGATGTGCTTGGTTGGGCCTCAGCATTTCCCTTCTCTAGTATGTCCTCATGGGACATAGCTATGGCCTGCTGAATAGCCTTGCCCGGTTGTGAGGATACAACTACCTCCCTTTTTGGAGAGTCTAGCACTTCAGCCAACTCCCTTGTGTTTAACTCCTCCGGCCTAGGCTTTAGGCACTTTGAAAGTGCTGGAGTTGTCAATGAAGTTGGTTGTGACACCTCCTCCACAGGTAAATCACTAAGGACACATTCCACAAGGGGCATTGTCACGGCCAAGGGCTGTGACTGTTGTGATCCCTAATTGGAAGTAGTGGTGGCTAGTCCAGTGGGATGGGTACTCTTGGTGGATTGCGATGTTAAGTCCTTAGGTCGATTGGAAGTGGTCATGCCTTTTGTTGCCCTTAGAGCATTCACTTGAGTATTAGTTGAGCTAGCCACGGTGGATTGTATAGGCATATCCTTAGGTTGAGAGCTAAGGGTGGTGTCATGTCCTGCCTCTTGGACATTTGGAAGCTCTGATGTAGGTAGAGATTGGGATCGAGTAGCCACACTTGATGACTGTTGTGCTTCGTGTGTTCGTTTAGGGGAAGAGGGTGTAGGAGACTTGGGACTCCTAAAGTGGTTTTGACTCTGGCTGGGAGATTTGCTCGCAACTGTTAGATGATTTTGCTATTTGCTTTGTTGAGCATTCAACCTTATCATGAGCAATGTTGTGACTGTGGTGCTCATTATCCTTTTGGGCAGTCAAAGGCTCCTTGAGCACTAGTGGTCCTTGTGCACGCTCGACAGTTACCTCTGATATCTGCTTGCTAAGCATGCTAGGCTGAGGATCTAATTTTTGATAGGTCACGTTTGGTTTCTTGATTCCAATCGTGAGGGGCTCAATCACTCCAATATTTTTGGTTCGAGACTTGGATTTTCGTTTAGGTTTCCTCCTATGCCTCTTTGCTTTTGACATAATTTGGGCTTCTATCACAGGTGGTTTAGCAGGGGGTTTTGGTACCCAAATCCATCGGTTGCCTGCATAATACCCTTGAGCCCGAAGCAACGCCTTGGATATCCATCGTTGCGTTGTGCTAGCTCTCCATCGACTCCTCTGTCTATAAGGCTTGGACTTCTTTCGTGGTCTTCTACGATATCTGTAAGTCCCAACTCCATCCTTGGCCTTGTCTCCTGACCTTTTTGTTTCAAGCATGGCCTCACTCACTGGTTCTCATTGTTCGACCTGTGCTTGTATCAACTCTTCCAACAAGTCCTTGCCCTCGTTTGTAGGCTTGACTGTTATGTCATCACCTTCCTTGCCTTTCCCTTGCGGTTCGATGAGGTCACCCTTGCTAAAGGTGGTGACTATCCTCACACCCGATAGTGTAAGGTGTATCCTTTGTGCTATATAGTCAGCCTCACACTTGGTCGTCCTTTTGAAGGGTCTTCCTAGGAGGGTTTCTTTCCTGCAGCTAGCATGTTTTGGAGGAACATGAAATAGGATAGGCAAGCTTTCCGTTTCAATTGTCACAAGGATTTTGCACTTCCCTATGAGTGCTTGTGGATGTCCCCCATAAGGGCTAAGAGTTGCACTAGTCGGTGTGAGCTCTGGTTGGCCTAGTAGGGTCCATGATTCATAGGTCAAGATATTAAAATCTGTTCCTTCATCAATTAGAGCATCGATAGTATGCTCTCTTTTCATGGTGAGCTTGACCTTAAGATAAGCAGGTGGTACTATGTCTTCTTCTTCCGGGTCTTGGCTTGTAAATTTAAGCCTTCTGACACATGCCCTTGAGTTCCCATATGCATGACTAGACGTGGATTCTCCACCAATGTCTTGGGTTGTCTGTGCAGTGTTGCTCAAGGTACATCTCTCGTCAGGACTGTCATATCTAGTCATTCTCACCATTGTAGCTTGATGTTGTTGCTTTTCACTTTGACTAGATGCAGTCCGAATACAACACGTATGTGTTTTTGTAGTGTGGCCTTTTTGCCCTTGTTGGCTAGATGGGCCCATTGAGGTTCTAGGGTCTCTGTTTGTCTCTATTCAGGTATGGGCTTTTGGTTGCTCTTTTGCAAGTGAGAATCCATGCTCGTGTAGAGCCACTACTGCACTAGGGTTTGTTTTAGAGGACCTATCATGGCACACGTTTTCTCCCCAACCTACTCGAGGGAGGTGCGGAGGGGGCAGAGCCCCCTCTGCGGGGGTCCAGGGGGGCAGTCCCCCCCGGCCCGTAGGGCCGTCACGGTAAAAGCCATGAACAATTTGGAGGACCGTTTATAGCCAAATTTTGAACTACGTGCTCTAAATTTTAGCTAGGTGATGGATCTGTGATGTGCCTTTAGCTCTACATAGCCTTTGGGATCAATCTCGGGGTTTAGATGTGTCAAAATTTGTGTTCTAGACACGTGTTCGATTTTGACAGTTTTCTATTCGATTCTCAGATGTTCGATTTTCAAGAGCCCGATTATCAGAATTGGACGTCTGATTTTGGGTTGGTCCGATCGGCCCAGTGGTCCGATTTTGGGCACGTCCGATTCTGGGAGTCGGATCGAAAAAGTGGTCTGATTTTCAAAGTGGTCCGATTCTGGGGATCGGATCAGACAGGGTGGTTCGATTCTGGACTGGTCCGATTCTGGGAATCGGATCGGACAGGGTGGTTCGATTGCCTCGATGGGATCGGACATGATCGTCCGAGTGGTCTGAGTCCGAGTGGTCCGATTTCCAAAATCGGACGAGTTGGTCCGAGTGGTCCGATCGGACAGAACGTCCGATTCTGGGTGGTCCGGTCCGATTCTGGGTTGGTCCGATTACGGACTGGTTCGATCGGATCGGATAGGATGGTCCAAGTGGTCCAATTTTGGGAATCGGATCGGACAGGGTGGTCTGATTGCCTCGATCGGATCGGATAGGATGGTCCAAGTGGTCCGATTTCCAAAATCGGACGGGTTGGTCCGAGTGGTTCGATACGTTCGATTATGGGTGGTCCGATTATGGGTGGTCTGATTCTGGACTGGCCCGATTATGGACTGGTCCGATTCTGGGACTCGAACGGCCTGGTCCAACTACATGGCGGGCGGCCCGCGAGTTGCATGTGATGCCTCTAAACTGATGTCTACTACACCGAATCGGCCAGTGCCTTCTAGATAGGTACAAAACACTACCAGGAAGTGCCAGACATGCCTAGAATCACTATGGTGCTTGAATCAAATGGCACTCCAAGGATCTGTGCCCCTATTTTCCTGTTTTAGCCTGTTATACAGCAACAGAAAACCCTACTGTTTGCTTCTTTTTCTTTGTTTTTTTCTATCCTAAATGCATCAAAATCACAAAGTAAATACCTACGCTACTCCATCTCACAACATAAATCTCAAAAAATAAAAAAACTTACTTGCCAAGGAGATCGAATACCATCTTCAACCCCCTCACTTCCTACCTATCTCAAGCACCGGTTCGGGGGAAAACCCTATTCCAATGCTCGATTTGAAGCGTGCAAGCGCTCAAGGCTTGAATCCGTGGTCCCGGGAATGGAACCAAAATGTGGGAACTTTCACTCAACTGCCAAGACCCACGGACCGCTTATTGCTTCAAGCGTTCCAAGCCGAGCACTAATGGCTACCTCTCACATAACCGACGCGCCATCCATACCTACGGGTGTAGTGAGCTTACCTCCGTGCTGCTCGAGTTACCTCCTCTCCCGCGCACTCTGATAGCTCCACGATCCAAGTGCAAGCTTCAAGCAAGCTCAATCCTCCCGCTCCAAGCTCCAAGCTCCATTGCCGCGAGCAAGACAAGACAAGACAAGAGAAGAGAAGAGAAGAAGAGAGGAGAAGATGGAGAGCTTATCCTCCTCGGTCCCTCACCCTTACACACTCACTCCCTCACACTCTCACACTCCCTCTCTCAAGCACAAGCTCAAGAAAGCAAGAAGAAGAAGAAGAAGAAGAAGAAGAAGAGGAAAGCTACTTTTGGCCACACACAAGAATGAGCTTCTCATTCACTTTTCAACTTTATATACAAAACCCTAAATCCCTTTTACGCGGTCATCCCTTTTCCCATTTTTTACATGGCCGGCTGTAGCCTAGGCCCTTTTTCCCATTGTCCTTCTATCTTCCTAGCTTCCTTCCCACCACCCATCTACATTTACAAATTGCACGGGTGAGAGCCCGACGCTCCTTGAATTAAACCATGATGCACTTGCGCTCTTTTACAAAAGTTTTGACTTGCGCTTTTCCTTGTGCCTTTCTCCCTTATTTAAGACTCTTCTCCTTGTGCGTCTTTGTCTTCCATTTCTCTTTTCCTTGGACTTTGTCTTTGTCTTCTACTTTAGCTTTTCTAGATTTTCCACCTTCGTTCATTTGAGGGTTTAGCTTTTCCAGATTTTCCACCTTCGTTCATTTGAGGGTTAACAGGAACCAACACACTTGAGCCTTGAGTGGAAGGTTGCTCGAGATTTAAGTAATGCTGATAGTCTTGATGATCAATTGCTTACAGTGTTCAAGCTTGCGACATCAAAAGAATACCAAGATATACGTAAGCCATGTACATTTTAGATTTTTAAGAATTGCAAACAACTTTTCCATAAAGCGTAGTAGCCCCCCCATCATGTGGGTAGATCATGGAAAAGTTTGCTAGGTGTTATGTATATGAGGTGCAGTGCTGTAAGGAAAGTCCCATCAACACATAAGATTGCATGGGAAAAGTTTGGGGCGAATGTGCTAAACATGTGTAAAAGCAAGCCTGGAGGGATGGAAAGGAAGTTGGACAATTGGAGGAGGGAAAACAATGTATTTTGGAGTGGCTTGCCTAGATCAAACAATAAGACAGACTACACACAGGGTGCAAGCAACATCTGCATTAAAGAGGATAATGTTGTAAAGTTTGGAACTTTTGAAGTAGATTACATTTCTAATTTGTAGGGCATTGCTAATAGGGTTCCAACAAAATGTATGTAGAAGCTCAATAGGTTACACAACCTAATGAAAACTCTTCAATGAAAGAAGGAGGGCTTGCTAAGGGTTAAGCAATCCAATGCCATGGTTAAGAGAACTAATGAACAAATTATCAACAAAGACTTGGATGACACAGAAATGCACAATACCATTACAGAACAAATTAAAGAAGTGCTAGATGATCTACTAAAGGACATTATAGAGGGAGACAAGGGCCTTACTCTATGAGATTTGATGAAGATGTGTATCAACCCCAAATAAACTCTCATTCTTGAGTGGTTTTTAATGTGCACGAGGAGATGCTAGGTGTAAATGGCCCCTCGATTAGTATCTTGTGATGAAATGATGGTTAACGCAGATGTAGAAAGGCAACCTGGTATGCATGATGTGGAGCTAGAGTCTAGGGTGGATGGAGTCAAGGAGCATAAGGGAGAATCTATTATTTGTGGAGTACATAAGGGGGGACTTGGAGAGAGATAGGGAGCGTGCTAGCCTGCGGCTAAAGCTCCTATCTTCGAACCACAAAAGGGGGAGTTAGAGGGAGAGAAGAAGCCTACTATAGGATTTGCAAAAAATGAGCAATAGCCAAGTGAAGATAATGCTCCTCTCTAGCAAAGCCTTTTTATGTAAAAGGGACAAAGAACTATTGTGTGTGTATGCCTCAGATGCATGCATATAAGATGTAATGTGTTTCTAAGCACTACATGGCCTTATAACTTAGTATTTTGTTATGAGTCTTCTATGAGCTTGATTTTTGGTGTTTTTTGAGTTCAAGTATTTGTTTTCTCTCTTGCATATGTCTTGTTTATGCCACTTTTGAGTTCAACTGCTTGTTTTGTCTTTTACACATATCTCATTTGTTAATTTCTTTTGTAGCCACAAGATCTTGGTAGCTCGATGAGCATAATGTCAGAGAAAGTAAGTTTCCAAATGATCTTTCATATTGTCAGAGAAAGTAAGTTTCCAAATGATCTTTTTGAAGGAAAATGCCAATTATTAATTGTGGATGTCAATGGGGTGCTCTTGAAGGAATCAAAGGATCCCTATAAATGAGATGGTTATCGAATGAGTCAAAAGGAATTTAAATTAATAGAAAATGTTACCATATGGTGAGGCCAAAAGTCAAAAAGTTCCTATTGGCAATGGGATCTCTAGAAAATGTCATGATATGGAGCTATTGCAAGAGGCCAAAGTTGATGAAATTTGGCCTACATGCTTCTTGCACACTTTGAAAAACCTAAATGTTTTTATAGGTAATGCTACTTGGAGGCTGTTGATATTAATGTTTTCTATAGTCTTATTGATTAAGTCTTATGTTACTATCTTTGTATGAACATATATATTTTCTCAAGAAGAGTGTGAAGTATGGTAGGAGAGCTTTTGCAACATTCCTTATGTTGGTGCTAAATATTAGTTGAAGTTTGTGTTTTCAAAAGCTTACAAAAAATAGGGGCAAAACACCCTCACCTTGATGCTACTAATTTAATATTTTTTGGAAAACACTCGTTATAAGTCTCTAAATAATGAATATGAAAACAACGTAGCAATCTGCTACTATGTGTTAGAAGTTGAAGCCCAAGATGGTCTCTCATATCTAATGGATATAGTTGAGCCTTGGCTTCAATCATGGATTGAAGATCCTTGCCGAGTGGCCTATTGTTGCTGACATCCACTTTGATGTTTAGAAGTTATATGCCTTACTAATCACAATCACTCCTCCTACCACATTTTATATTAACCTTTTATATGAAATTTTCAATATTAAATCCTTTTTTGGGTGAGATACTTCTTACTACTTCCAACCTTTTCTAATCTACAATGTTTGGTATGTTATGATGTTTCGTTTTCTTTGGTACTCTAAAGCACTATTGAACCCATTACGGTCTAGTTGATTATGATGTTGTAGTCCTATTATGTGGTCATCTTAGGGCTTTTAAAAATATTAAGGGTGATTATGGTACCTTTGGTGCTGATATTAGCAATAACCTTGGTGCTCTAAAGTGTCAATCTTTTGTACTATTTAAACTTGGCACTACATCAAAGGGGCAAGAACAAAAGACTAAGCATTTGATGCTATGCAACTTCAAGCTTTGGTGCTGCATATACTGAATTTTGTCATTTAATAAAGAAGGAACAACAAAGGACTTGAAAATTTTGGTACAAAATGGTACTAAATTTTGTATTCCATAAAACGAAATAGGAAAGTGGATTAAAGTGGTAAGACCAATAGAATGGCATTTGGTACTATGTTAAAGTACCAACACCAAATTAATTCAACCATTTGATATAGTATAGACCAAATTGGAACATGTAGTAAAGAACCAACTAAGGTCTTTAAACTTTTGGTACTCTGGAGTCCTAGATTTAGTACTCTAGACATTCAAAATTAGATATGTTAGTTAGTGGGGACTATCCATAGTAGCAAAGTTGGTACTATCAAACAACATGCATGTGTTTAGTTGCAAATTTGGCATTCTGAGATATCAAGCTACTATCAAAACATAAGAATCTCAAGAGAGGAAAAAAAAAGCAACCCTTTTTAATTTAAAAAACCATATGATTGGATTTTTGGTATTGGAAGAAACTGTCATAGATATTTATCGATACTCTCTACCACTATTTGGTGCTATCTATTGCAAGATTACTACATCTAGATCATCATCATCATCATCATTGTGTGGTATGCTATTGTATTTATGCTTTCATAAACCTCAATAGATAACTTAATTTTTTTTTGACATTTAGGGATAGAATTTATGGAAAACTTGATTGCTCTTACAAGGTGTGAGTAGATCATAACAAGGGATATTTGGTCTAGAAAGTTGTATGTTTTAATCTTGAAAACAGATAAGAGGGAAGAGAGGTGAAGCAACCAAGAGCGTGCAGACACATAAAAGAAATGGAGACTTGTGCACACAAAGAGATAGGGCTGAAATCTTCTTTTTCTTCTTCCTTCTTCTTCCACACAAAAGAACTAAGTCTACAACATGACAAAAGGCTAATATGAAAGTACCACAATGTATGCACCCAAGAGTGCACACACACACAAAAGCAATGGAGACTTGAGCACACAGAGAGACATCACCAAGGCACGCAGTGGATGCTAGCTTATGTAGAGCTCAACATCTCAACACTCTCTCTCGAGCTTAGCATGAGCTCGTAAAATCCAAGCATAGTCTTGAAACATTGAAGCTTCTCAACTCCCAAGGCCTTGGTAAAAATATCAGTAGCTTGATCCTTTTTGCCAAGTCAATATCACTTGCTAAAACCTGCTCCCAAAAGAAATGGTAATGGACCTCTATGTGTTTGGTTTGTGCATGATGTCAAGATTGTGGGAGAGAAGGAAGGAGTCTCACTTGTAGCTTTCTTGCTTGCACAATGGGGGAATACACACAAAGGTGGAGGCTAAAAATAGTTTTCCTCTTCTTAGTTGTGTAAGCCAAAAAGAACTCCAGTACATAGAAATAGAAGAACCCTATATATGGGTCTCAAAACAAACTCAACTAACTAAGGTGGCATATTAACTGAGCCATGAACTAGAGTAGATAAGGATAGCTATCATCTAGCTATTATTCATGGGCGGTGTACCAACCGCATCACTGACAAGTCGGTGACATAAATGCACAACGGTCACCATGGCATATCACGAGTGGAGCTCGATATCTCAACACTCCCCCTTGAGCTCAATCCCAATTCCTGCACACCAAGCAAGTCTCTGAACTTGCGCAACTTCTTTGCGCCCAATGCCTTCGTGAATATGTAAGCTACTTGATCCTCTGTGCTGACATAAACTAGATCAATAAGACCTAGTAAAACCCTCTCCCACACATAGTGATAATGCACCTCAATGTGCTTTGTTCTAGCATGATAGACTGGGTTATTTGCCAAGTGTATACTACTCATGTTGTCACAATAAATGACAACTGGCCCATCTGTAGGCTGATGCATATCATAAAGTATCTTATGCAACTAAGCTACCTCACATGCAGCCATTACTGCGCCCCTGTACTCAGCCTCTGTGCTTGATAAGGCAACTGTAGGCTGTTTCTTGCTGCTCCAAGTGACTGCAGCACTCCCAAAAGAGAACACATATCCACTGGTAGATCATCTATCAGAAATACTACCAGCCCAATCAGCATTAGTGTATCCATACAACTGTATCTGAACCCCAGTCTCATAAAGTAGTCCATACTGCAATGTGGACTTCACATACCTGAGTATGCGTCTAGTCGCATCCAAATGTGGTTTCCTTGGAGCCTGCATGAACTGACTTACCAATCCAACATCATAGCTCAAATCTGGCCTGGTAATAGTCATATAAATCAAACTTCCTACTATGCGTCTGTACATAGTACGGTCTTCCAGAAGCTCACCTGCATCTGTGCTTAGCTTCACATTCTGCTCCAAAGGAACTGAAATAGGCTTATAGCCTGTCATCCCATATTTGGACAGCCTGTCCAATCCATACTGCCTCTGCAAGAGCCGTATCCCACTTGGTGATCTAATCACCTCAATGCCCAAGAAATAACGCAGCTCTCCCAAATCCTTCATCTCAAACTTTTGCTTCAATAGCATTTTCACATGAAGGATATCTTCATCACTGTCACCTGTCATAATCAAATCATCAACATAAATGACAAGCAGCATAATACCTTTCTCTGTTTTTCTCACATAAAGTGAGAAATCTGCCTTGGAAATCTGAAAGCCAATGGTGACAAGATACTGTCCTATCTTGTCAGACCATGCTCTAGGTGCTTGCTTCAAGCCATACAAGGCTTTCTTCAACCTACAAACAAACTCAGGATGAACAACATGCACATAACCTGGTGGCTGCTCCATATAGACCTCTTCTTGTAAATCACCATGCAAGAAGGCATTCTTTACATCCATCTGATGTAAAGACCATCCCTTTGATGCAGCCATAGCAATGACTGCTCTTACGGTTGCCATCCTTGCAACCGGACTGAATGTTTCTTCATAATCAATGCCATATGTTTGTGCATACCCCTTGACTACTAATCTTGCCTTGTATCTATTCACAGAACCATCTGCATTGTGTTTTACCTTATAACCCACTTACAACCAATTGCATGCTTATCTTTAGGCAAAGGTACCAATTCCCATGTAGCATTTTCTTCCAAGGCATCCATTTCTTTATCCATGGCTTTCTCCCATTTTTCTTTTCCCATGGCTTGCTCAAAAGAAGTGGGTTCTGGTTCTTGTATCACTTTGACCATATATGCATAGTGAATGGCTGTAAATCCATCATATTTTAGCATATCCACAGGACACCTAGCTCTGATAGACCTGCACAAAGTACGTTCACTCCCAGGTGCTCTCAAAACATCCCTGGTCTTCCTTACTCCAGGTGTAACAATAGAAGGAATACCCAACTCATCATCAATGCTCTGTTCTAAGCCACTGGATTCACCATCCACATAAGAGTGACCTGCATTCACATCAAACATGAGATGATCTACCTTCTCTTTTCCTTTTCGTGATACCTGCATACCACTATCTGCATTGCTTTGAGAAGATTCTCTTGATCTCAATCTGCCTATCCATGGCAAAGAATGTGAACCACTGTTAGAGGATGCTCCAGGTCCACTAATATCTTGTGACTGCTACTGTGAATTTTGTGCAGCATTACCATTTTGTGCATCTACATTATCAATCACATTTACTGGTTTATACCAGCTACTCATCTCATCAAAAACAACATCTCTGCTCACTGTAAACTTACGAGTAGAAGGGTTATAGCATCTATACCCTTTTTGCTGCAAAGAGTAACCAATAAAGATGCACTTCTCAGCTTTTGGATCCAACTTGGATCTGAACTCATCTGGCACATGAACATAGGCAATGCAACCAAAAATTTTCAAATGTGAAATATCTGGTTTCCTACCAGTATACCTCTCCTCTAGAGTCATCCCATGTATTGCTGCAGTGGGAGTCCTGTTCATTATGTAGATTGCTGTAGCAACTGCCTCAGCCCAATAAAAATCTGGCAGGTCTTTTTCATTGAGCATGGCACGAGATACCTCTCCAATATGCATGTTTTTCCTTTCTGCAATTCCATTTTGTTGTGCGGTATGACTGCATGAATATTGTTGCTTTATGCGATGCTCCTGCATGAACCTTGCAAACTCATTTGAGAGGTACTCTCCCCCTCCATCTGACCTTAGGCATTTTATTTGCAGGCCTGTTTCTTTTTAAACCATAGCTTTAAGAGTTTTGAAATGCCCAAAAACTTCACTTTTCTTTTTCATAAAATACACCCAAACTTTTTTGCTATAGTCATCAATAAAAGTGACAAAATAATGACAGCCTCCAAGAGATGCATCTTTAGTAGTCCACATATAAGAGTGGATTAATTCCAATGGCTTCTTACTCTCTTGAACATGTCTAGGAAATGGTTTCCTTGTCTCTTTTCCAAACTGACAGGCTTCACATACCTTATGCATTTCTGCAACCTTGAATTTAGGCAATCCTGCAACAATATTTTGGGCTTGCATTGATTTAAGTCGCTGTACATTAACATGACCAATGCGTTTATGCCAGATATCAATATCTGCAACTACATCGGTCCCATGTGCAAACATTGCTGAACTCAATTCAGGCATGTCTGTATCCAACGTAAACATTCTGCCCTTCTTCTTTCCTTTTGCTATCAAGCGACCTTTATTTTTCATATCCTCAACAAAGCATCCATGAGAATTAAATCTGACATGCAAGCCCTGCTCAACCATTTGACCAACAGAATCCAGGTTCTTGGTGATATTCGGGACATGAAATACATCCGACAGGTATTTCTTTTTCCCAACCTGCATAGATAAATGAAATTTTCCAATCTGCACAATAGGATGTGCAGTATCATCACTAGTCTCCACAAATCTTGGTTTTTCCATTTTCCTTACATCCTCCATCCATTCTGCATGACCTTTCATGTGGTTTGATGCACCTGAGTCAACATACCACACATCGTTGCTTCCTTCTACACTTGTCACAGAATTGGTCATGTGCTGCACCATAAACAAATGCTCATTTCTGTCATCACCCTGTCTACTAGAAGATGCATAATTTTCTTGTTGCAATTTTCCATTCATGATGTCATTCTGCTTTTTATAGCAGTCTTTAGCCATATGACCCATTTTACCACAGTAGTAGCATTCAACATTGCTGTTTGCATTTTGGACTCTTTGCCATCCACCACGACCTCTTTGGCTCCCCCTGTCTCTAGAGTTACCACGTCCTCCTCCATAGGACTGGTTTTCTTGAGTTTGTTGCATATTCTGATTTCTACCACGGCCCCCAGAACGGCCTCCTCTACCTCTGCCTCTACCTCTTCCAGCATTTGAGTAGAAGACAGCTTCTTTTGAAGTTCCTCCTGAAGAAGATGCACCACCATTTCTCTGCTCCTCAGAAATTAGAAGAGCAATCAACTCCTCAAAATCAGGAAATCTTTCACGGACGGAAATCGATGTTCGAAACTGTGCATAATCCTTTCCTAGACCATTCAAGGTCACAGAAACATAATCATCATCTTCCATTGGCGACCCAATGGAAGCAAGTGCATCTGCAATCTTCTTCACCTTCATGTGGTAGTCATTGATGCTCATACTTTCTCTTTGCACATTGTGCAACTCTTACTTGAGCTGCATTTTCCTGGCTTGCGTATTTGTGCTATACATTTTTGACAAAGTATCCTATGCCTCCTTTGGCGTACTTGCATCTTGAATATGCACAATCATAGAGTCTGAAATGTTGATAGATAGCCAGTACATAACTTTCCTGGCTCTCTCATGCCATGCTTTAAATGCCTGGATTTGCTATTGATTGGGAACATCAGGAAGAACTGGTTCTTCTTCATTTCCTGCAATAAATTCCCAATATCCTTTTTCCATAAGGAAATTCATCATTCTAAACTTCCATGCTTGGAAGTTATTCTTGTCAAGCTTTTCAGTGACAATCTGTGAAAGAGAATTAGACGCCATTACAGAACACTGCAAAAAATTCCGTCACTGCAAAGAATACAGCTTCAGCCTCACAAGGGCAAATTTGCAAAACTGACGAAAGTGGTATTTGACCACATAGTCACTTCCTAGTGACGATTTTGCATCAACAGGCAACAAGGATGATTCTATAACTCCCAATGTCTCTGCGCACAGGCATACGATGCAATTTCTACAGTAACTTTTCACCGACCTGTAGAATAGTGGTCGCACAGTATAAAACATGACATTTTCCTAAGTGCGTGCAGAAAACTTCCGCCTCCAATACAGGCCCCGAAATGGCCTCAAATAAAAAAAACACCGTGAAGGGTGTCTCAATCTGAGACAATGCACTCTTGCACTTTTCGACTGTGCTACCTGCAGAGACTTGCTCCCAAAACAAAAAAATGAAAGCAACACTGGTCCTCTTACTAGAACACCGCGAACTTGGCTTGCTTTCTTGAGCTCCTTACCACGAACAAGGCTCTCATACCATGTCAAGATTGTGGGAGAGAAGGAAGGAGTATCACTTGTAGCTTTCTTGCTTGCACAATGGGAGAATACACACAAAGGTGGAGGCTGAAAACAATTTTCCTCTTCTTAGTTGTGTAAGCTAAAAATAACTCTAGTACATAGAAATAGAAGAACCCTATATATGGGTCTCAAACCAAACTCAACTAACTAAGGTGGCATACTAACTGAGCGACGAACTAGAGTAGATAAGGATAGTTATCATCTAGCTATTATTCATGGGCGGTGTACCAACCGCATCACTGACAAGTCGGTGACATAAATGCACAATGGTCACCCTGGCATATCACAAGTGGAGCTTGATATCTCAACACATGATACACTGGGTTCCTAGCTAATTGAATACTTCTAAGGTTATCATAGTAGATGATAACCTTCTTATTCACTTGCATCCCCAAATCACCTCACATGCTGCAATTGTAGTATCTCTGTAAGTAATATGTCTATATACTAGATAAGGCAATTATTAGTTGTTTCTTGTTGCTCCAAGTAATAGCACCACTGCCAAAGTAAAACATGAAACCATAGGTAGATCTCCTATTTGAAATTCTACCAACCTAATCTATATTTGTGTAACCATGCATGTCCAATGGTACACTTGTATCATTGAATAAGGCATAGTCCAATGTGGAATTGCCATATCGCAATGTGCAATACACTACATCCAAATGTGACTTTTGTGGAAGATGCACAAACATACTCTCCAAACCAATTATGTAGTTTAGGTCTGGCCTAGTGATTGTCAAATAGATAAGGCTACTCATAATCTTCCGATACATAGTGACATCCTCAAATCAAGTCACCCTCATGTGCACTAAGCTTATCATTAACATACAAAGGTATAGAAATAAGCTTGCAATCTAAGCCATACTATACTTCTTTAATATATCCAATGCATATTGTCTTTGTGGCAACAATATACCCTTTGGAGTCCTGATAATCTCTATGCTAAGAAAATCGCGCAGTTCTCCTAAATCCTTTATCTCAAATTTAGCCTTGAAAATACTCTTCACATTGTCAATCTCTGTCTTAGTATCACCCACAATGATTAAATCATCCACATATATAGTAATGATCACAATACCTACATCACTCTCACATACATAGAATGAGTGATCAACATGTGCTCTATGAAATCCAATGTTGACAAGGTATTCTGCAATCCTATCATCCCATGCCCTAGGTGCTTGCTTTAGCCTATACAAGGCCTTACAAAGCCTGCATACATAATTTGGTTGATTCTCATTCACATAACCAGGTGGCTGTTGCACATAAACTTCCTCTTGCAACTTCCCTTGCAAGAAGGCATTCTTAACATCCATTTGATGCATGATCTAACCTTTTGATATAGCTACTACTATGACAACCCTTATAGTGGCCATTTTAGCCACTGGAGTAAAGGTCTCCTCATAATCAATACCATGAGTCTACGTATACGTTTGGAAATAGGATGTTCCTTATAGCACTTGATAGTTCCATTTGATTATGTTGTTTGACCTTGTAAACCCATTTGTAACCAATATCTTTCTTGCCTTAAGGTAAGGACATTGATACCCATGTGCCATTATCTATAAGTGTAGCCATTTCTTCATCCATAGCATGATCCCATTACTCATTATCCATTGCATCCTTAAAACAAGTAGGTTCCACATACTGTAAAACCTTAGCCATGTATGCATAGTGATGAGCTACACAACTATTATATGTCAATCACTGCATTGGCTTTCTTGCTCTACTTGACCTATGTGGACTTAGATCACTACTAGGTGCTTTAGCATCCTCTTATGCCTTCCGCACACTAGGTGTTTTAATAGATGGAATCCCAAGCTTCTCATCCAAGCTCTACTCAAAGTCATTTGAATCAACATCAACATGAGAGAAACTTGATGATACATATGTCATAATAGGTGAGTTTCCAACTTTCTCTTTATCTTTTCTTGATATTTATGATGTACTTGGTGGAGTAACCTATGACCTCAATCCACCACTCCAAGGTCTATCAACATAACCATGACTAGAAGACTCTTGTGGTTCACTCAATGTCTATGACTGCTAAGCTATTTTTTACACAACCATACTCTCATGCTCATCAACCCCAACTGTATTCTATACATTACTACATGAACTACTCATTTAATAAAGAACAACATCCTTGCTAACTCTTAGCTCACATATAACAGGGTTATAATATCTATATCCCTTTTTCTCAAGAGAATACTAATAAATACATATTTTTTTGCTTTGGGATCCAATTTATTATGCAACTTATCAAGAATATGGACATAAGCAATATATCCATATGCTTTCAAATGGGATAGATTTGGATTTTTGCACGTAAACTTCTCTTCAAGTATCATACCATGTATAATAGTAGCAGGTGTCCTGTTCATAATATGTATAGCAGTTGCAATTGCTTCAACCCAATAGTAATGAGGCAATTTTCTTTATGAGATCAATGCATGAGCCATCTACACAATATGCCTATATTTTTGCTGAGCAACTCCATTTTGCTACATAGTATATCTACATGTATATTGTCTATGTATATCACTTTTTTGTAAAAAATAAAAAAAACTCATTGGAGAGATATTCTCCCTCTCCATTTGATCTTAGGTATTTAATATGCAACCTTGTCTCCTTCTCAACCAAAGCCTTAAAGTCTTTAAATTAAAGTGAGTAAACACCTCACTTTTCTCACACATAAAGTAAACCCATACTTTGCAAGTATGATCATCAATGAAATAAACATAATATCTATAACCACTCAGAGTTGCAATCTTTGTAGGACCCCCCCCCCCCCCCCCCAAAATCCCACACATCAAAATGCATCAATTCAAGTAGCTTCTTGCATACATTCTTTTCATGTGGAAACGCATGCCTTGCTTACTTTCCAACTTGATATGCTTCACATACTTTGTGCATCCTATCAACTCTAAACTTAGGAAAGCCATTCATAATCTATTTTGGCTATATGTCTTTTAGCTATTGCACATTCACATGACCAATTCTCTTATGCCAAATTTCAATATAAGCCACAACACTTGAACCTTGTATAAACATGGTTGCATCCGTTTCAGGTAGACTTACATCAATAGTAAACAATCTACCACTATGTTTTCCTTTTGCAATCAATATGTAATCATTTTTAAAGATATTCTACATAACAACCATAAGATGTCAATGGAACATGCATTGTCTTCACATAGGCCAGAGACTCTGGATTGCACATATCTCTAAATCACTCTCTATGAGAAGTCATGTGGTTAGAGGCACCTGAATCTACGCACCATACAACATGCTTTGATAAAACATTAATAGTCATAGTGTTCATAAAGTGCTGCATAATAAACAACTATTCACTTTTGTCATAATTATTTTTGCTACTAGATGCATAGTTACCTTGTTACTTTTTTCTATTTCTAATTTTAGCTTTCTTTTTGAATAATTTTTTTGAAATGTGGCCTTTATAACCACAATGCCAATACTCTCTACTATCACTAGATTTCTCTTGCCTACTTTAGTCTTCACCTTGCCCTCTTGAGCTCCCCCTTTCTCGAGTCTGTCCTTCTCTATTTTGTTGTGCATCATAACCTTGACCATGACCACCACCTTAGCCTCTGCCATGACCTCGATGTCTGCAAGTAGAGTAAAACACATATTCAAACTTATTTTTTCTTTGAGAAGAAGAGGAATTCAAGCCAATGTTCTTCTCCTTAAGGATCAACATATCCAGAGTGCAATACCAGGGATATAATCCTTTTTATTTATAGATGATCTAAAGATCTTGTATTCATCTCCAAGTCTATCTAAGCATGCATGCATAACATCATCATCATCAACTATCACATTGCTAGATCCAAGAGCAGGCATAATCATTAATAGATAGGTTCTCTCTTTTCACTTGGTTTTGACTTGAGCTGTAGCTTTTTGACCTTTGTATTTACTTTGAATACCCTTGCCAAATTCTTCCATGCATTAGAGGAGGTTTTACATGAATAATACATGACTTTACTCTATGTTTACTCTCAATATTTCTTAGCCTTTAGCTATTTTGCAGTAGCATTTTTTGCCGAAATTTCAGGTGCTAGTACCATGTCTCCTTTAATATAACTGGTACACAAATCATATGCTGTATGCGCACGTAGTGAATGTTGGAAGGTCCCCAAGAACAAATAACTCTACTAAATTTCATAAAAGCAAGAAGAGAGTTTGCCCAACATGAAGCAAAAAGACAAATTGGGTACAATCTTCCTCCATGCCTTGTGTGAGCGCTCCACAAGGTATGTATTTATAAATTTATTAATTTTCAAGCTCATGCCCAATTTTATAATTAGCATGCTTTAGCTTTTGTGTTTGATTTTTTTCAAATAAAAATAAAGCAGTTAGGTGTCTCAAAAATCGTGATGTGTCTAAATACAATGTCCAATAATAAAATATTTAAACCAAGCGCTTATGTGCATACAAAATAATAAATGTTTGTCAAGCACTTTAATAAATAAGCACACCTAAATAAATATTAGTGCCATGCCTTTAATGATAAGGTATGTGCCCATAAAGAATGATAATATATTCTAGGTAATCTGAATACACGCTATCGCCCAGTGCTTCCTAATGCCACTAGTACCTGCTCTACACATCAACTGAAGCATTCACAATTTATAGAAAATAATAAAATTAAACCGATAAAAGTGAATAGCTAGTAGTCTTCAGCTAAAAAATAAATAAATAGGTTGGAAATCTATCCTAACCTAATTTAATATGAGTGCACTCTAAACTCATAAACGTCCATTAATTTAAATATGTATTTTGTAGAATCAACCAATGTGGAATCACCCACGTGCACATTGAATTAACATGACACGCTTGAAAAGGACAGGCATCCCCGTCAACTTCTCACACAAGGAATCCACCTTGTGTATGAGCCCCAACAAATAAATATAGTTTATGGAATCCACTGCAAGGAATAAAAACCTCATGGAATCCACCGTGGTCTCATGGAATCCACTATGGAATATGCCTCCTGGCATCATACCCCTGGGGTGGGATAGCAATTGTTCTCTATTGCTATTAGCTCCATGTGGAGCAAACAATGAGGGGTAAGCACTTATATCATAGGTGTGCATCCATTGGGCCTCTTCAACATGATGATTTTTAAATTTAACCAAATATCTAGAATATCTATAGCCAGTTCTAGTGGTCATAAAGTCAATATTTAGGATAGTTTCAAGTTCAAGGATTTCAGTTTCTTCTTCTAACAAAGGAGGGTTTTCATAGACAGGGTGAACATGTAATTGGTCTCTAAAAGATTGTAGTAAAATGATATGAAATGTATTATGGGGTTTTCAATGTTGGGGTAGTTCTAATTTAAATGCATTATCATTGATTTTGTGAATGATTTTGAAAGGTCCATAAAATCTAGGAGCTAACTTAACAACAGGGTGTTTCTCAACACTTTGCAATCTTCTGTTTTCAATGCGTAACCAAAATAATAATCAACATTGAAACTCATGACTTTTCTTTTCTTATTAGCTTGTTTAGTGTATGATTGTTGGGCTTTCACAATCATATCTTTAACTTCAACAAAAATAGTAGCATATGTATTGGAAATATCATCAACAACTTTAGCTTTGTTTGACAATGATGTAACAGGTGTAGGCAATCTATATCCATAAATGATTTCAAAAGGTGCTTTATGTGTAGCTATATGTGGTGTATTATTGTATGAAAATTGAAGTAAATGCAAGTGAGTATCCCATGTTTGTGGTTTTGAAATTGTGTATGCATGCAAAAGATCTAATATTGTACTGTTAGTATCTTTTGTTTTCCCATTTGCTTGCTCCAAAAAGTTGAAGTTAATTGCAGTCCTTCTTGCTGTACATGTACCTGTAAGCTAAGTAACTAGGGTTTTTGGGATTTGAAAAGGGAGAAAAGGGAAAGAGGAAAAGGACCAAAGCATGAAGCTCTGATACCACTTGTAATGAAAGAAGCTGAGGGGAGAGAGAAAGAGAGTTGAAGAGAGAGAAGAAGAAGAAAGAAGACTAGAAGAGGAGAGAAAGAGAAAGAGAGAAAAAAGGGGAGAAAGGAGAAGGAAGCCATGGAAGCTAGAGATGAAGGTGAAGAGTGTGATCTTGATAATAACTGGTTGCCCTAATCTGGGGCTCTTACACCTTAAATACCCCGATCAATGTGACGGGGTGTCTAAACCTTAGTCGGTGTGTATCCTGCTTGTTACAATCCATCCCCACTTGAAAGGTTTTTGCTCTAAAAAACAAGGAGAAACAGAGGGGAGTGATTGGTGGGGTAAGGGAGGGTTGTAGAGTACTACTCAGAGCCCTTTGACAATGAAGAATAGATGTGGAGAGACTAGGGACAGCATGCAGTCTTAAACTAGTCGACTGAAGTAAACTGGTCATAACTTTTGATAGGTGGCTCCAAATGGGGCATAATATATGTCAAAATGGAGATTATGACGAGTAATTTTAGCCTATTTAGAATGCACATGCATGTGATTTGAGTAAGTACAAACCTGTTCTAAAATAGTGTGCAGTCTACGGGTGTGAAGTGGGCAGTTTGGGGCATGACCGGCTAGTCTTCCAGCCATTGGGTTTCACGGAGGTAGGGAAATTCATCGAGGATGGTTGCTGGGTGCCAAGAGGCTTCTTCCAAGGGTAGGCCTTACCATTTGATGAGGTAGGGAAATTCATCGAGGATGGTTGTTGGGTGCCAAGAGGCTTCTTCCAAGGGTAGGCCTTACCATTTGATGAGGTATTCTTTGATGGATCGGGATCGTAAGTGCTTATCTCGCTGCCCAATGATTGCTTCAGGAACATATTGAGTGATGCCCTCTTCATCGATGGGGGGAAGTTCTTTCACAAAGTCCACTGAGGAGCCTACAAAGGGTTTCAACTGATTGACATGAAACACATTGTGGATTTTGGTGGTAGGGGGGAGTTCTAAGCGGTAGGCCAAGTCGCTAACTCTCTTCAGGATGCGGTATGGACCATAGAAGCGGTGGGCTAGCTTGTTACTGCTGCCCTCTTTGAGAGTGGAGTAGCAGGACTTAGGCACTTTCAAAAGGACCAATTCCCCTTCTTGGAATTCCAAATGCCTGCGTCTTTCATCAGCATAGAGTTTCATGTGTGTTTGGGACTTTTGAAGATTCATTTTGCATTACTGAAGTAAATCTTGCATGCGATCCAATTCAGCTTGACTCTGAGGATTGATCTTGTCAGTAAATAAGACTATAGGAAGGGGAACCTTATACCCATATAAGGCCTCAAAAGGGGAAACTCCAATGCTAGAGTGTGTGGAGTTATTATATGCAAACTCAGCCAAGTGAAGCCACATATCCTAACTATGCTGTACATCATGGCAAAAGTGCCTCAAGTATGTCTCAAGCCATTTGTTCACTCTCTCAGTTTGGCAATCAGTTTGAGGGTGGTATGCAGTGGATGGAGCAAGCTTGGTCCCCATAGAGGTGAAAATTGTCTGCCAAAAGTTGCTTATAAACTTTGCATCCCGATCATGTACAATGACTTGTGGTAAGCCATGCAACTTGAAGACATTTTCCATAAATTGAGTGGCCACCCGAGAGGTAGTATATTGGACCTTAGTGGGCAGCTTTGGTGAGGCGATCAACTACCACATAGATACTGTTCCACCCTTTCTTAGTCACGGGAAGGCCGATGATAAAGTCCATTGTGATGTAAGTCCATTTTCCTTCAGGGATAGGGAGAGGTTGCAAGAGGCCAGCAGGTCTAAGTGTACTATCCTTGTTCTGTTGGCATGGAACACATTTGGTCACAAAGTCCTTGATGTCCCTCCATAAGCCTTTCTAATGAAAGCTCTTGGCAATCCTGTCATATGTTTTGAAAACTCCCAAGTGATCGATAGTGGGGCAAGAATGCATTTCTTCCATGATCTTCTGCGTGAAGGGGGAAGTGTGTGGGATGACAATCTTGCCATGGAACCAAATAAGGCCATGCTTGAGCTGATATTGGGAGTTTTCAGCCATAACCCCATGCTGTAATTTCTGAAATATGTGGCTGAAATGATCATCTAACGAGGAAGCCTCCTAGAGCTCTTCAACCCAATCATTGTGCAATTCTGAGATAGATGACACTCTGCATGCCCACATTCGAGAAAGAGAATCAGCCACAATATTATCCTTGCCCCGCGTGTGTGAAATGTCAAAGTCATAGTTCTGTAAGGTTGCCACCTATCGTCATTGCTTAGGAGTCAAGGTAGATTGGGTCAAGAAGTATTGGAGGACTCGGTGATCGCTTTTCACTTGGAAGCGATTGCCATACAAATAGTGGTGCCATTTCTTGATGGCATGGAGGAGGACCAACATCTCTTGGTCATATACATTCATTTGCATCTCCTTCTCATCAAGCTTGCGACTTTAAAATGCAATCACACCATGCTCTTGCAACAACTGTACCAATACCCTGGCCACACTGGCATCACAATGAATGGTAAAGAGCTTAGAGAAGTCACGGAAAACAAGGATGGGGGCTGAAGTAAGCGCGTCCTTTAATTGTTTGAAGCTATGATCTGCAAAGCAGTGGCATCCCAAAAGAATGACTCTTTTTTCAAGTGATCAGTCAATGGTGCTACAATGGTGGCATAATGCTTAATGAAGTGTCTGTAGAATGAGGAGAGACCAAAGAAGCCATGTAAGGAGGTGGTGGTGGAAGGAGTGGGCCAATCCTTAACACATTGCACCTTTTTGGGGTCAGCATGTATACCATTTTTGCTCACAATGTGTCCAAAGTACTCCACAAATGTCTGTATGAATATACATTTGCTCTTCTTAGCAAAGAGTCGATGCTCTCTCAGTATGTCAAACACCCTCCAAACGTGTGTCAAGTGCTCCATAGATGACTTGCTGTAAATGAGGATGTCATCAAAGAAAACAAGCATGAACTTGAACAAAAAGGGTTGTAGGATTTTGTTCATGAGGCTTTGAAAGGTGGCAGGGGCGTTAGTCAACCCAAAAGGCATCACAAGAAAATGGTAAAGTCCACAATCAGTCTTGAAGGCCGTTTTGACCTCATCTCTTGCATGCATACGAATCTGATGGTAGCCAGAGTGCAAGTCAATCTTAGTGAAAAAGCATGCCCCTTTTAACTCATCTAGCAAATCATCAATCCGTGGGATGGGGTAGCGGTTCTTCACTGTAATTTTGTTCAAATCCCTGTAGTCAATACACATGTGAAAGGAGCCCTCTTTCCTTTTGACTAAGAGGACAGAGGATGCATAGGGGGAAGAACTCGATTCGATAAAACCCATCTCCAGCAACTCCTTGATTTTCTTTGCAACCTCTTCATGCTCATACTTGGAGAGTCTATAGGGGGGTTTGTTCACTGGCTTGGAATGGAGCTCTAGGTCAAGTGGGTGGTCCACTTGTCTCTTGGGAGGGAGGGATGTAGGCATCTGAAATAAGTCATTGTATTCTTCAAGTAAGGCCTAAAAGGCAAAGTCATGTGATACTATGGGGGACTAATCAGAATTGTCCTTGTTTAATTTCAAAACAAAGATATGTGAGCATTTCTTAAACTCCCGTTTAAGTTGCTTTGCTGTAATGAGCTGAAAATCAGCATGATCTCGAACTCCCTCTAGGTGGATAGGTTGTCCATGCATCATAAACTCCATGTAAAGCTGAGAGAAGTCCATAGCAATTTTCCCCAATTGTTTTAGTGAATCACAACCCAAGACAACATCAGTGGGGCCCATATCTAGGGCAATCAGATCAACCAGTGCTACATAATTTTTAGCCAAGCATAAGGGAATTGCAGGACATACATGTGTACTAATTTCTTCTTCTTCGTTTACTACTTGGACCTTCAAGGGGTGGTGTAATGCCATATGAATACATTTCAACTGGTCAATGGCTGATTTATTGACAAAACTATGTGTGCTTCCACTATCCACAAGGATAAAAACATGCTTCCCATTGATACTGCCTTGAATATGAAGGGTACTGGGGCTATGCGAACGTATCCAAGCATCCAAGGAGATCGAGCAAAGGGAAGTGGGAGGTTGGTGGGATGCTAAATCAAGTATCTGTGAGGGCGCACCGCCCAGGTCAAAGGGAAACTCATCCTCTAGGTCATAGAACTGCTCATGATCAACATCCTCCATGGGCTCAGTCTGGTCAATGGTGGCCAGGTCATCAGCCTCATTGTGCCAATCTTCCATGACATACATGCTATGAACTTTGACCTTAGCTATCTTGTACGGGCATTTGGAGGCATGATCAGCAGTGTACTTATCTCCACATTTAAAGCATAGGCCCTTTTCTTTCTGTTCCTTGACAACATCTGGGGAGATGAACCATTGACTACTGGATCCATGGGAAGGTGATGGAGTGGACTGTTTATTTTTAGTATATCGATTTTTAGCAATAGAGCCCGATGCTGTCCCAAAAGTGCCCATTTTCCTTTCAACATGGAAGGCCGGGTAAGTGGATACTTTGGGGCTGTTATTAGGCATAGAAGAGCCTCAAAGACCACCTCCGTATGGGGCTGATCATGAAGGGATGCGGGAAGGTCCAACACCTTGTTGAAAATGCTCATTCTTATGGTACTTTCTTGCATATCTCTCAGCCAGTTCGCTTGCATCAAACAGTGTAGTGGGTTTTTGGGCCACATGACATCAGTTGATACACTTGATTCCAACCCATAGATGTACTTGTGCAACTTAGAATCATCATTGATGCTTTCCACATACATGGCTAAGTTCATGAATTGATTGGTGTAGTCACGTACAGTGAGGTTACATTGGTCAAGAGTGTACCATCTTCTTGCCAACCATTCTTTTTCTAGAGGGGACACAAAAACTTGGACCATATGCATTTTTAAATCTTCCCAACCAATGAACTGCTGATTCTCCTGATTGATATAGCGCCACCAAGTGTGGGCAAAACCTTCCAAGTGGAGAGAAGCAAAAAGTATTTTCTGCTCATCAGTGCCGGGGTAGATGTTGAAGTAGGACTCCAACTTGGACGTCCATTCTTCCAGGAGGCAATGCTGCCCATGAAATCCTTGTTGTCCATGCATCCCGTGGTGGCCATACATGCCCTGCTATCCATACATCCCTTGTGGTGCATTTAGCCCATGTTGTCCATTATAGCCATGCTGTCCATGATTGCCAGGTTGGTCATTTGTACCATATTGTCCTTGATAGGGTTGATTCATATGTGGTGCATGGGGGCTCCAAGGTAGAGCAGGTGAAATTTGACCCAAGGTGGGGGAAGGCCTCAAGTGAATGTTGCCGGCCTGGTGGACAGGGGAATTCAATAGGGGCTCATCATGCATGTGAGAGGGTTCCCTGATCTCATAAGTAGAAGGGAAAATTCCCTTAGCGCCAAGTATACCCTGTGGTCCATGCGATGGTTCCTAATGTGGCGAGCGTCTAGACTCATGTCTAGAGTCATTGGTCTTCTCTTGGGATGAAGCAGTCACTAACTAAGCAGCAAGAGCAGTGAGCTATTCCAAGGTCCGTTGGGTCTTTGAGTTTGAGATAGCCATGTGCATGTACCTCAAGTGGCATACATGGGTGCCATTATCATTGCGGGGTATTCAAGAGGGATCATTGGGGTAGGGGAGTGGGTTTATGGAAGTACCTGCACCTACAAACAAGTATTGGGCTCCAGACCACTGGGAGGTGGGCAAAATTTCCCCCAGGCCGGGTTGTGCACCCCTTCAGGGTGTTAAGTGGTAAGGGAGGGTCACCTCTCTTTTCTCTTACCACCTCTCTTGGCATCGGCCTTTTTCCTCAGCTGGAGTATACATGGTAGACATTTTTAATTAGCAATCAGCATGAGATGCATTGGAAAGGAGACATTGGGTGCCTTTTCATGAGATGCAAGGAATGATGGGGGTTGGGGTAGGGGTTATCTTGGCAGTCCAGTGACTCACTGGCTGCTACTTACCCAATTCACAATGGCTAATATTCTTCCAAGATCATAAGAAAAAGTAGGGGTTAATGTTAGCCATTACAATGAAATTCGGGAAGAGGTATGATGCTCGTATGCAATCTTGAATCTCTCCAACAATGGATTAAGCTCAGCAAGTGGCTAAATTGAGAGATTAAGATCAGAGTGGCATACCTCTTGAATGCTTGTGATGACCGTTGAAGCCCAAATCGTCATGATGCCGCTTGCTCCATTGATCAAGTCCGGTTGTTGGTTAGGCATCTGTGGAAGAGTGCTTCAGCCTTTGAGTGCTCTTGCTGATGAAGAAGGCTCCCAAGCTTATCTCCGAGCTTGAACTTCAAGAATGGGAAGCTTCAAGTGAAGCTTTCATGGCTGCCCGCAAAGCTCCCATGCATGATGAGCTCAATGGCTTCATCCAGGCAAGAGGAATCCTTCATGGGGTGAAGGGGTTATGGGGTTGATCTCTAGGTCAGAGGAAGCTTCAATTAGGAGAATCCATGGTTGCCCCAAACTGTTTCAAATAGTCCCAGCTGTTGTCCACCATGGGAGTTGATTCCCGAGAGTAAGAATGCCAAAGATGAAGGCCAAGGAGCTGGAGCAGTGCCCTGGAGTAGCAAGGAGGGGAGGGCAGCAGGAGGGGAAGTGGCATTAGGGTTGGGGGGGAGCAAGATAGCCAGCGCAAAATGTACCGCAAATTGTGGGGCTATCCTGTAGGCCTCTTGGACAGCAAACCCCCCCAGTCCACCTCTTGATTAGGAGCTTGGGAGGCCACGGAAGAAGTCCCGGGGCTGGTTGATGTCAGAGAGCACCTTTAGGTCAGATTTCTTGGGGTTTCTTTGGGCGGACAGCCATGGCAGCTTACAAGAGAAGAGAGATAAAGAGGGATGAGGCAAAAAGTAACTGAGGTTTTGCCCTCCTCCAACTCTTGGCACTCTAAACTTGGCCTGGAACCCTTAAAATTTGCATGAAAAGAATTGACGACCTGCTATTTTAACCGTTTTACCTCCAGATATGTCTGAGTCTCTAGCCATAGCTCCTACTTGGTCCAAAAAGTTGAAGTTAACTATAGTCCTTCTTGCAGTACTTGTACCTGTAAGTTGAGTAACTAGGGTTTTTGGGATTTGAAAAGGGAGAAAAGGGAAAGAGGAAAAGGACCAAAGCCTGAAGCTCTGATACCACTTGTAATGAAAGAAGCTGAGGGGAGAGAGAAAGAGAGCTGAAGAGAGAGAAGAAGAAAGAAGAAGACTAGAAGAGGAGAGAGAAAGAGAGAAAAGAGGGGAGAAAGGAGAAGGAAGCCAAGGAAGCTGGAGATGAACGTGAAGGGTGTGATCTTGAAAATAACTGGTCACCCTAATCTAGGGCTCTTACACCTTAAATACCCCGGTCAGTGTGACAGGGTGTCTAAACCCTAGTCGGTGTGTCTCCCGCTTGTTACACTAACTCTCCAAACCAATTATGTAGTTTAGGTCTGGCCTGGTGATTGTCAAATAGATAAGGCTACTCATAATCTTCCGATACATAGTGACATCCTCAATCTAGTCACCCTCATGTGCACTAAGCTTAGCATTAATATACAAAGGTATAGTTTGCACTCCTAAGTGTGCAAGCAAAATACGGGTGGAGTGATGCAAGTGTGACTGAGTTGTTCAGGTACCTTGTATGTACGCTTCATTGATTTCTTTTCGGCACTATTATTAAAAACATTATACTTTTTCAAGGTGTTTTATGATTTTTTTCAGGTTATTGAAATATCATATATTACCACTTGCAAATACTATGCTTGAGTCTCGTGATGATGGACAACATGTTTTACGAAAGCTTGGCATGGACTACAACAGCATCCATGCATGTATCAGTGACTACTAGAAAGAATGGTCGATTAAAGTCAGGTAATTGCAAAAAAGGTGCATGTATTAAAGCATGTTTCAATAAATCAAAAGACTTTTGCTGATTATCAGACCAATGATATACAACACCTTTCTTTAGTAATTTTTGTTAAAGGTAATGCAAGTAATGAAAAAATTCTCACAAAATTTTTGTAAAAGCTAGCAAGACCTAAGAAAGAACATAACTCATGCACATTTTTAGAGATTGGCCAATTCAAAATTTCTTCTATCTTTTGAGGATCAACTTGAATACCATCATAAGAGATAATATGTCGTAAGTATTCAATGTGGGTTTGGAAAAATTCACTCTTTTCAAGGTTAGCACATAATTGATTTTCTTTCAACAATTTGAAAACCAAAGAAGTAAACCGGACATATACTTGCACTTGTGGATCATCTCAGGAACATCTTCAAGCATTCGAAGTTGCGATAAGGCATTCCAAAAACGCTCAGTGTATTGCAGAATAGGCTCACAATCTCTTTGCTGTAGAATATCCCACTGTTTGATTGCTTTTTCATGGAATTGAGGTGGAAGAAAATTCCATAAAAATTTCTTTTGAAAGGCCTTCCAAGTAGTAGGACAATCAATACTCTTGCAGAAAACAATCCACCATAACGATGCTCTGTCCACTAGATGGTTAGTGACACATTTGAGTTTATCTTTTCGGCATACTGTTTTTCATGGAAGTAATCATCAAACTAACTGATAAAAGCGAGAATAATTTTTCTATCATGTTGCCCATTAAAAGTAAAGAATTTGAAATTTCTTTTACTTATCTTGGCTTCTTTCCTGAGAGATTGTGCTTTGAGTGTCGCATCAATCGTACGTCGAATAACATCTCGAGTTGCGGTCCATCTTGTTCCATAGTGGATTGTTGAAGTGTTTGTCAGTTGTGCTTGCAAAGTTTGACGTGCTTTTCGTTCCTCTTGACATTGCACCATAATTAGATCCAATTTTTGCTCCATCATTGGTTTCGGTAAATCACCTTCAGCCATAAAATCTTTCCTAGTTTGATCAGACATCTTGAAAAATCTCAAACAACCTCACACACTCGAAATCTTGTTAGAGTGATGAGTGTAGCTCGAGTTTGGGTTTACAAGGCTTGTTTTTTTAAATTAAAAAAAGACTTTTTGTGATCTTGCTTCTTTTTCGGATATGGTAATTGATGTGGGTCATCTTTCAACGAATACTTTTTTCATGTAGATTGCGTATGACAATTCGCTTTGCTGGAAATAGTCTTTGTCGTCAGGGTGCAGGTACAAATAGGGGCTTGTTGGAGTTGCAAAACCGGTTCGGGATTGATTTGGGAAAGAGAGTTTGTATGACATGAATCAAAAAGACAAATTGGATACAATCTCCCCCCATTCCTTGTGTGAGCGCTCCACAAGGCATGTGTTTATAAATTTATTAATCTCCAAGCTAAAAAAATAGCCCAATTTTACAATTAGCATACTTTAGCTTTTGTGTTTGCTTTTTTTCAAATAAAGAATAAAGCGGTTGGGTATCCTAAAAGTAGGGCTCTGCCAAAATACAATATCTAATAATGAAATATTTAAACCGAGCACTTATGCACATATAAAATAATAAATATTTGTTAAGTACTTCAAGAAATAAGCGCATCTAAATAAATATTAGTGCCACACCTTTAATGATAAGATGCGCGTCCATAAAAAATGATAATATCTTCTAGGTAATCTGAATACACGCTATCGCCCAGTGCTTTCCAATGCCATCGTTGCTTGCTCTACACAATCAACTGAAGCATTTACAATTGTTAGAAAATAATAAAATTAAATAGAAAAAAGTGAATACCTAGCAATCTTTAGCTACAAAATAAATAAATAGGTTGAAACTATGTCATAACCTTAATTTAATACGAGTGCACTCTAAACTCATAAACATCCATTAATTTAAATATGTATTTTGTGGAATCACCTGCTGTGGAATCACCCATGTGCACATTAAATTAACATGGCGCCCAAAAAGGACAGGCGTCCCTGTCAACTTCTCGCACACACGTGCACATTAAATTAACATGACGCCCGAAAAGGACAGGCGTCCCTGTCAACTTCTCGCACAAGGAATCCACCTTGTGTACGAGTCCCAGCAAATAAATATAGTTTTACGAAATCCACCTCACGGAATCCTCCATGGAATAAAAACCTTATGGAATCCACCGTGGTCTCATGGAATCCATCGTGGAATATGCCTCTTGGCATCAATAATTCCAAACACCTTTGGCCTTTAAGAAATTTGTCATCTTGAACTTCCACATAGGATAATTTTTCTTATCAAGATTCTCATTGACAATCTTGTTGAAGTTGTTAGACATTTTGACTGCAAACACAAAACCATACAAAAACCTGCAATATGCAAGCAAGTTGATACTAGATGCACCAAGCTAAACATGCAGCCTTTTTCCTTATAGATTTTTATATATGTAACCTATGCACATGTAAACGTCGGATATAGCCAAAACTATAATATATCCAAAAACTGATATTAGGACCACTTGCAAGTCTAGAATGGAGGAAAAAATAATCTTAGATGCATAAAAATCACCAAGTTTCACTACAATCGGAGACTGCAACCTTGCCAGTCTTAGAGTCTCCTGTGGCTATAATCTAAGGCAAATCGAGCAAGGTGGAAGAGGTTCTTACATGTTACTTGCTTGTGTACTCCAATGCATTCACCTTAGCCTTCACAATCAATATCCTAAAGTTATGGGATGGCTCTGATACTAGGAAAACATACACAAGAGGGATTGTGCCGAGGCTTGCTTGTGACATCTGAGGAAAGCCTGTTATGTGCAAGATTTGGGATCCATGTCATATGTCCAAACCGATTTGCCAACATGTCTCGAGGTGTGTGTGTATGGATGATATTACATGGATATTATTCAATCAACGCTATCACCATCATAATTGGAGCAATACTCGTGAATGCGAGATGACTCTATCATGAGTTGTAGTAATTTTGAAGAGATTGGCTTCAATTTGTGCTATAGTAACTATCATCGGGTATCAAAGAAGGAGATGTAGAGAAGCAGAGGAGGATGACGAAGAGGTGTATGATGAGGATAAAGTTTTGCATTAAACAAAAAAAAAAGAGACTTAAGCTGAGAAGAATCTCAAGGGTTTATGGATAGCAGGAATATGAAAATACCCTCTCAATTGAAGGGGAGGTGGTAAGGATCCATTATGGGTGCGAACGAAAAACGAGAATCGAAATCTATCTGAGCCATCACCCTCCCGACATTGATAGAGGACACGCCAAGTTGACGCACTCCAAACGAATGTGCAACAGAATACAATGAAGGATTGGTAAAGAAGTTGTATTGCCTCTGGTTCTAAGTGTGCCATAATCGGTAAGCATATACGGGGGGTGGCAAAAAGGGTGGTTTTAAAATATGAAGAGAAGAAATGATGCGACAGTTTTGCGTTATGCTTTCTTAAAGCATAAGCTTTAAAAGCTAAACCTTAATGCTTTAAGCTAAAAAGCCTTAGGCTTTTTTGGATTAAGAAAAAGCACAACGTGAGAAGAAGAGGAGGAAAATCTATATAAGAGAGCCCCTAATGGTGCTCTTGGGGAGATATGGGCCATCAAAATCAAACGAGAGAGGCTAGAGGTGGAGCTTGTATCCCTCGCCCTCTTCGAAGATCTTACCATCGAATCTGGGAGAGAAGGCTTGAGGTTGAACTTAGTGTCCCTTGCCTACATTGAAGTTTCCACCACGAGTCATTTATGAAGGTGGTTTGAGTTGAGCTTTAAGCTCCTCGCCTACTTTGAAGGTCATCATCAAGTTTCTTGGAGTGGCTTTTGAGTTTGAGCTTTGAGCTCCTCACTTTCCTTGAAGATATTTCCTTAAAACCATACTGCCCACCTTCTTCTCTTCTCTCTCAGTTCAAGATTGCAACCTTGTCTTCCCCGAGATCATTTGATCATATCCTTTAACTCCCCTTGACTAAGAGTTTTTTTAAATCTTGTATCATGTCTATCAAAAGGTTTTTTTAAATCTTGTATCATGTCCATCAAAAAGTTTTTAAAAATCTTGTATCATGTCTATCAAAAAGTATGTTTTCTCATTTGTCTTGAATCTAAAATTCTTATGGATAATTATTTTACATTGAGTTCTCCCATTGCAAAGCATCCCTGCAGCGAGTAACATCATATTGGGGAATATGGGAATTTTCCATAAGTTTGGGACACATGGTCAAATCTTTGGATTTGTCATAACTTTAACACTATAGCTCCAAATCAAGCATTCTATAGCTCAATAAATTCCATTTTTCAAGCGCTTTCCAATGATAGGTCACATCATATGGTTTTGAGAAACTTATGGGCATGTTATCCGAGTGTCACCTTTTTAGTATTCAAAAAATGGGAATTGGGAGATTCCCAAACTTACTAATTTTGTTTTGAGTGACTTTCAGAAATCCCCACGCAAATCCCATGCGACACAATGACTCACACAAATGATCAGAGTTTCATTCATAAATGGGCAAGTTTGAGTCAATTTGCAATAGCAAATCAAAACTAGAAGTATCAATGTCTCTAGCATCATCATTCTCCTCATCGTTGCAAGCATCTAGGCTAGATGATTAGATTTTTGCATTTTTCTACATGTTACTAGTTCTTCATCTATGGATCATAGAAATAAGAGAGTGTTTGATAATGTAAAGTACATGGATTATCCTTTGAATATTTATCAATGCAATGAGACAAGTGTGAGCCTGCAACATACTCACAATTCCATTGGTCATCATGTTACACATCATCCTTGGAAACTAGCCAAAAAACTCTCTATATGTTGCATCTATGCAGCTTATCTCCACGTTGAAATGCCTTATTTAAATAGTTGACTACATTGGCTATACACTTCATATGCTAGCCATCTAGTTTCAACTTCTCGTGAGTGAAGTTTCTCTTTATGACTATCCCAACTTCATTGTGCTCCCCTTTTCCATGTCCTGATGCCGAGAAGTTATGCATCATTTGCAAACCTATCAAGTAGTAATACTTGGCCACAAATTAGAAATATATTCTAGCTTTGGATTGAGGCACTGCACCCTTTGACCATACCCAATAATATTGTAAAGAATCACCCTTTTGTTTTTTCCACTTGTTATGGAGAAGAAAACAATGATGTACAAAGAGAGTAATGTAACTTATTACTAGATATGTAAAAATGGAGTGTCTTTTCCACATCGTCTCTAGCATTCTAGAAATAAGTTATGTGAACAAGTATTGTAATTTGATTAGACCACCAATGCACGGATCGTAACTTGATTAGACTACTAGTGCAAGGATTAGACCACTAGTGCAGGGATTGTATCTTGTTCTACATCTTAAATGAGTAATTCTCTGCAAAGTTAATAACTGAAACAATAATATCAGATGGAAACTTTATCAAGCATTCTTTTAACTGCTATGCTTGCCATTGAAAAATGAAATTGTACTTGAGAAGTGCATAAGATGAGAGGAGAACATGTCAATAAATGTAGGGCTTCTCATTCATTGCAGCACCAAGTCCTTTCTTTTCTTCTTAGCTCCACATGAATCCACTTGCCTTGTTGAGACATCTGTGAAGATATTCATAGTGATGTCCCTACTGTCCACTAAAGTCTCATTAGGACACATTGCCAACCTTTTAACTCCACATCTACCACAATCCCCAAACAAGGATTCTTTTACATGGTATTCTAAATCGTGTGGCTTTTGACACATACATGATTCCCACATATTAGTGAGGCTATGATATACTGATTGGTTTGTCATACATTGACTTGGATCATCATTTTTGCGACAAACAGAACATGTGTATCCATGATCCTTTCCATGGTGCCCAAACTTTTTTGTCTCATTAGATTAAATGCCTCCTTAAAATATACCATTTGGACGTGATATACAGAACAATACATATACGACTTCTTCAATTTTGGGATAAAGGAAGGCTTTAATACCTCAAAACATCTAAGATATATTTTTACTTGTAGATGGGCCATTTTAAATCTTTGGTACAACTCAACCTATGATATTAAAAATGTCAAACTCATGAGGTTAATCTTTCATTTAAAATAATAATTGGTACTATGCTTGAACATCTTGGCACCCTTATCTAGTACCATTCAATATAGATTTGGAAATCCACAACCAATTTGGTACTTTATAGAACCAATCTAAGACTTTACATTAGAATTTTGGTATTGTGATAGGAAATATGACAGATTACTAGACTCATCTAATAACCCCTTTTGATTGTCTATAGAACCAATTTGGTACTTTTTAGAAACATTTTGGTACCAAGGTAAGAAAAATAATAGAGGACTAGACCTAGTTGGTATCCCTTTTGGTATTATATAGACCCAATTTGGTATTGTACAAAACCAATTTGGTACTTTATAGAAGAATTTTGCATGCTGTGCTACGAAATATAACAGAGCGCCTGAGCCATTTGGTACTATAGAGTACCAATTTAAAACTTCACAAAAGTATTTGCTACTGTTATAGGAAATAACGGAGTATTGGAGCCCTTTGATACCCCCATTTGGTACCACGTTGTACCGATTTGAATCTTTATAGTACCCTTTTGGTATTGATCTAGGGAATGTATTGGAGTACTAGATTTTTTGATAATATGGAGTCGCAATTTGGTGCTTCTCATAGAAGCATTTGGTATTTTATAGTAACCTTTTGGTACTACAGTAGGGAATGCATAGAATACTACATCCATTTGGTACTACGTACTTTCAATTTGGTACTTCACAAAAGCGCTTGTTGTTGGTACTTCAAACTACCCTTTTGATACTATACATGGAATGCACTAGAGTACTAGATCCACTTGGTACTATGCATCACAAATTTGGAACTTTACAAAAATATTAAAGGGCACTATGTCGGAAATGAACTAGAGTACTAAATCCATTTGGTACTATGAACTAGAGTACTAGATCCATTTGGTACTATGCATCACAAATTTAGAACTATACAATTTTTTCTTGGGTACTATACTATGAGATACAATACACTAGTGGAGCCATTTTGTCACCTTATTTGGCAAAGTATAGTATCATGATGGTACCACAAAGTATAACACTAGCAATGTGCTAGCACCCAAAATAGATGGAATGCTCTAATGATGTTCCTTATATGAGAGTAAAGAGTAGATGGAACCTAGAGATTATTACAAAAGAATGGCACAAGATACAATTCAAGCACCTTCATATCAAGATAGGCTCTCCTAAGACTACATCACACCTCACACAAATAGAGAAATAAAAGATAACATGAATGGTTCAAATTAACCTGAGAGTCATCAAGAAGATGCACAGTATGATTCACAACATTTTTTTTGTTCAATCAGCTTTGGACATATATCCTTTTTGTTGGGTGAAACTTGAGTCTACATGCTCCAAAATGCACACAATAGATCTCTTACTTTAATTGTGATGATGTTGCATCGAGGCAGCTGTCTTTGATAGACACTCCATGGCAAAACTACCTCATTATTTTTAATCTCAAGACAAGAACTAGTTGTAACAATGTTTCTCCAGTGAACACCCAAAATACTTGCTATTCTTGTATGGTTCATTTTTGCCATGATTAAGGATGATCTCTTTAAGAAGAGCTCATGTGTAGAATGGGGCACCTTGAGCTAGCTGAGTGTGTTCTGGATGTTGGATATAAGAGTGCTATCAATATTAACTACTAATGATTACAGGACTTGAAAAGTCAGATGAAGTAGGAGCTATTTGAATAAATCTCTTTAGGTACTTGTCGTAGTCCCTAGTCTTTGCTTGTGCCAAAACTTTGCCATAGTTGAACATACTTGCTTTCTTTGCTTCGCTTCATCTATTGAAGATGGATATTTTAATCTATTGTATTCTTTTTTTTTCTATCTTTGTTCTCTTTTCTTAGTAGCCCAATACTCATGCATAGATAAGTTAAAAATTAATATATTGTATCAACACATGAAACTACCAATCTAGCTTTTACACTAACCAATTGGTCTTTGTAAAAGTTATGGTCCTTTCGGATCTATGCTATTGGGGGTGTTTGTGCTATCCCAACTTTAATTTAAAATATTTCCAACTTCTCAAAAAATGGAATTCAGGAACTCAAAAATCATTAAATAGAGAAGATCTCAAGCAAAAAGACCGCAGGATCATAACTCGACATTTTCTAGATTGACAAGGACTGTAGCCATCAGTCTCACAGAAGTTACTGCATGAACGAGAGTTATGAGTCATATTAGTCATTAGTGGTCCAAAAATACTAGATTTTTGAACAAAACTATCATATTTTTAATGTTATTTATTGTAAATATCCTAAAAAACTATGAAAACTTCTAGAATAGGGTGTCATATAAAAAAAACAAGTGGCTTTTTCAGCTAGTTTTGGAGATTTAATGCAAAAAGAAGGCTTGGCAAAATCACCTGCATCTCGAACACAGTTTATAGGTAGCAAACAACACTTCGAATAGGGAGAAGAAGGAGTGATCTGAAAGAAGTCTAAGTAGGTGTCCTAGAGTTTTACCCCCCTTTCAGATCCAACAGAATCATCAGATTTGTGGTTTGAGCATTAGATTGCATCTTGGAAGCTTCAGATGGCTGATTTTGCCAAGATCACCTCCATAAAGAACTCTTCTTCTTAGCCACAACCCTTATTATCTAATTTAGCTATAAATAAGAGGCACGGGGAGCCATTGAGAGTAGTTCGAGCAAGAGGGGAGAGGCCCTTCTCAAGAGTATAGAGCAAGAGGGAGTGGGGCAAGAGAACCGTGAGCATGAGAATTTCTCATCAAGAAGACATGGAGGATACTTCCCGAGCTCTCGAATTCAATTTCTCCATCCCTTCTATCCTATTCCTTCTTGTGGAATCAAGACTCTTTTTGATTTCTCAAAATTCTTGGCCATCAAAATCAAAATTTTGTCAATCTAATTTACCCTAAGCTTCTTCACCAAATTCCATTTTTTGTGATCTTGCGATTAAAGACCATGGCCCCGAAGAAGAAAGCTATAGAGGTCATGGAGGCAGCAGCAGCTGCCAATAACACTACGGACACAATTACTACAAATGGAATGGTGAGTACGGGGATTACAAACAAAGTCGCAAATACCATTAATCAAGCACCCGTTCACGGATCTCCAGTCTAAAAGATGGATGACTTAGTATAGATCGCTGGACTGAGGCAGTATTCTGCTGAGCAAAGAAAACCGACAGAGGCAATGTTCTTGATGGCACTAGACATCCCCAAGGCCAACGTGAATAAAACCTACTCTAAGGGTTTTTTCTCTTTTTTTCTCCACGTTAGTGAGTTTAGACCAATCATGACGTGAAAAGTCTTGTCATAGGGAACTCTAGTCTCTAGGAGGAGGTGAGGATACGAGGGGGCTCTGGTCATAAACTCCTTAGGCTCTTACGAACTGCCACCTACCCTTCAATTTTCATACTGTGTTTTGAAAGTTCCAATACTAGTTGGGGAACAGAACTTGGACAAAATAATACTTTGAATATAAAACATTGTAAAAGTCATTTTTTTGAAAGGAACTATTAAGAAAGAATTGCTTTACTCTATTTTTGTGTTGTAAATTAAAGGTGTGTAACAAATTTGTATCAGGTGATAATTCAAGGAAGATGATTTTATATGTTGAAAATAAAGTGGTAGATAATTAAATAACTAAAACTACTCTCTCAAGGGAAGTGGGAGGATGGACCCTCGACGGATCCAGACCTATGGCTGGGTGGTCTCGATAAGCTGAGAGCTTTCATAAGAAGGAATAAAAATTGCACTTGATGGACCATTAGAAACCAGAAAGACTGACTCACATCACTTTAGAATCTGTTAATATTAATTATTTTCTAGTAATAGGTTTGACTAGAAAAAATCAGGTCGATCCTCATGGGAGCGGCCGAAACTTCCACAGCAGGGTAGACTCAAGTGAGCTTAGTTAGCAAACTCTAAGGGTTTTATCAAAATCCGAGACGATGCTTGCTAGGACATCTCTACATCTCTTGATGGGCTACTATGAACATACAACCAAGGAATAGCTCGGGTGGCACGTTACAGTGTTACTATTATATTTATACAAGTAACCCAAAATTCTAGCTCTGCATTATTCAAATGGTTCTTGTGGGTGCTATGGGTCTTCTAGATCATCCTAATGTTTTGGAGGGTTATTAGATTTCTATTTCTAGGATTTTCTATTAGATCTCTCTTGTTTTATATTTCTAGGATTTTCAATCCTTTTTAACAAACACCCTTTTTCTGTTCATATTTTATAGATATATAAAAATATGTGGCATTTAAGGTGGCTCTACAAATAGAAGAAAAAATGGTGTAATTTTTTTCAGGTCATCTTGCTCTCGTTCCTAAAAAATTTATTGTCCATACAATCATTCATACACATGGACTCATATTGACACAACTTATTGAAACATATCTTATACATATTAATATATTTTTTCATGAGAAAATTATGTATTTCTTCTTGGTGGGGAGCAGGGCCACTTGGTGGGCCGTGCTCACCACCTTCTGGCACTACCCTCGAGTATAGGGTAGGACACACACACACACACACACACACACACACACACACACACACATCTTTGCATGTGAGTTATATATATATGTACACATGTATACACACACCATTTATAATCCTCTATGTATTGAATCCTTTTCGGACATACATACAAACATGTGCACATACATGCATATGTACCTAATCCATTGTATTACACATCTATGGAAAAATGACTAAGAACAATCCTTAGTTGAGTTTATCATGTTTACATGAAAGTATAGAAGCCTAGATTAGGTTTAGTGTATATGTTGGCCTTTACACACACACACACACACACACACACACACACACACACACACACACACACACACACGCACACACACACACACACACACACACGCACGCACATGCACGCACACACATGCACATGCACGTGCACGTGCATGCGCGTGTGCACACACACACACACACACACACACACACACACACACACACACACACACACACACACACACACACACACAGAGAGAGAGAGAGAGAGAGAGAGGTTAACTTATGTGACACTAATTCACTTATCTTTATAGCCAATACACTATACATATATTAACTGACACATAGTATTTCCTCATGAATCGCCCTAGGTATCTTAAGACTCACATTGTTGCATCAAGGCACATTTCGTTTTTACACACACATCAAACTAATAAACACATTACAATGAGCTTTGACAAACCTTCTATTTTCCTTCTCACCAATATACATGGAGTCTAGCACACAACACATCCTTTTGGGGATGCTTTTATACAGTCTTTGGAAGGTTGCAAGAAGCTATAGCTACACAATGTTGAGTAAGTTTACTAGGGACTATTTGACCTTGGGTGACACATATATATGCTCTATAAAGCCTTGGCAGGGTCTACCTAAGCTTACACATGACACATACCTATTACATAGGTTTATACACAAGTAGCACTTAGAATTTCTTTCTTCCTAACTCATCCACCATAGCTTCTTGTTAGTTACATACATATACATGCAAACAAATTGGCTTACACTAATATGTATATATCAAGCATATATTTATGCCACTGATCAAGAATGCAATTATTCTTGCCTATCGGTGGGGAAAAAGCTATATAATTATGATTTTTCTCTAATTAGGAAATAGATCATGATATTCCTCAATAGTCATACAGTTGGTTGTGCCTTGGGCTGTCTCTCGAATGTCCACTTCTTTAACTCGGCACAAGAGCATACAAATTGTTGGATATCCATGGTGTCAAGAATTGCGTGGTGGGGGGACTTGCTTGAGCTGCTACACCAAACATACACTGTATACAACAAGAGGAAGCTCACTCAAGAACAGAAGAAGAGAGATGGAGGCCAAGAACGTTTTCTTGCTGGTTTTTTCTTCTTCTTCCACACACTATACAATGTACACAAAGTATAGATAAGATACAACATAAAGGAAAGTGGCCTTCTAAGTCAAACAATGCATAATCGACTACACTAATAGACTGGCGCTATGTCTTTGCTAGCTGTAGATAGGTGTAACAAACTAAATATAATAAGTGATAAGTTAGTGGCCATGTGAGTATCATAATGACCACCAATGTGCTAAGTGTAGACGTGAGGACCCATCTAGCCAGGCGGTCCATCATCAATGCCCGCACATGTTGAGCTTGCCATCTCAACACTCCCCCTCAAGCTCAACTCTATCTCTGCAACTCCAAGTAAGCTTCGGAACTTTCAAAGCTTCTCTACACCCAATACCTTTGTGAAAATGTCACCTATCTGATCCTGTGTGCTAACATATACCAAGTCAATCTCTTCTACAAGTACCTTCTCTCTCACAAAGTGGTAGTGCACCTCAATGTGTTTTGTCCTAGTATGGAACACTTGATTCCTAGCTAGCTGTATGCTGCTCATGTTGTCACAATGAATGACAATTGGACCATCTCCGTGCACGTCCAAATTATCTAGTAACTTTTGCAGCCATACCACCTCACATGCTGCCATAGTAGCACCTCTATACTCAGCCTCTGTACTCGATAAAGCAACTGTAGGTTGCTTTTTGCTGCTCCATGTAATTGCTGCACTATCAAGGAAAAACATGAATCCACTCATAGATCTTCTGTCTGACATGCTACCAGCCCAATTTGCATCTGTGTATCCAAAGACTTGTACGTCCTTACTTGCCTCATAAAAAAGTCCATAATGTAAAGTGGACTTCACATACCTCAATATACGTCTAACTGCATCCAAATGAGGCTTTCTAGGCATCTGCATAAACTGGCTGACAAGGCCAATAACATAGCTCAAGTCTGGCCTTGTGATAGTCATGTAAATCAAACTCCCTACTATTCTCTTGAACATAGTAGGATCTTCTATCTCATCCCCAACATCAGCACTCAACTTCATATTTTGCTCCAATGGTACTGAAAGAGGCTTACATGCTGTCATACCATACTTGGATAACATATCCAAGCCATACTGCCTTTGGGACAGCCATATACCATCATCACATCTGATCGCCTCAATACCAAGAAAGTATCTCAGCTCACCCAAATCTTTCATCTTAAACTTCTTTGTTGAGGATTCGAATTTGTTGCCTGATAAGCCTGTTGAGAATTGTTGTGAGTTTGATTGTGAGTTTGTTGATCAAGAAAGTATTGAGGTTTTGGGTTCTGACTCTTGTGATGATTTTGGTGTTAGTGTTGTTGACTCTGATGAGTCTTGTGAGTTGGTTGGTGATGGTTTGAGTAGCCGTTGAGAGGCTTTTGTTTGTGATGATGTTGTTTTGAGTAGACCTAACCTTATGCTTCTTAATAGTTGCATGGGTAATTGTTTGGTAGGTTTAGGCAACAACGATGAAGAGAAAACTTCATTTGATAGTCTTGTGGTTTCCTTGAATTCTCCTGAAGTTTGTGATGATATTTGTGAAGATTCTGATTGAGGTTTTAATGACCCTGAGTGTGACACTGATGAGGATGTGAGAGGAAAATTGAATAAGTCTTTGGAAAGGATTATAAAATTTAGATAAGAGAGATCTAACACTAAGGGTAAAGAGTGTGAAGAAAATTGTGAGGTTGCAGTTCAAGAAAATTTGACAATTAGGTGTTTGAATGAGGATAATGATCTTCATATGTTGCCTAAGGTGTATGTAAGTGATTTTTGTGGAAAGTCTTATCACATTGTTTGTGAGAATGATGTGGGAAAGAGTTTTTGTTGTGTTTGTTTTTTTGAAGAGATGAAGTCTCATTGTTTGGATGAATGTCTTGAGGAGGTTCTGTTTGATGTGGATCATGGTGTCTTTGGATATTTTGTGATGATGGGAGATGATTTTCTAGTTTTTCCTGAGATTTTTGCAATCTTTGTGGATGAGTTTGATTTTGGCAACATAGAAAGAGTTAAAACCTTGTTTCAAAACCCTAGCTCTGTCATGTTTTTCTTATGGGAGGATGAGAAGGGTGTGTGGATTGTCATTGTGGGTGATGAGATGTTTTGCTTTGACAATGTGAGTTGTTTTGAGAATTTTGGATTTGAAAAATTTGAGGATTTTAAAGAGAGATTTATGGAAGACTTTGTGTGTTAATCGACAAATTGTCTGAGAATGGTGTGCCATGGATTTTCTTGATTGATGAGTTTGAAGAACTTAGAGATGGAGAGTTGGATTCGATTTTTGATTGGCTCATCAATGTTGCATCATTTTATAAGAAATTACTGCACATGAATGTTTGCAGACTAGGGGGAGGGCTAAATATGTCAAGCAATTTTTTGAAAATTGAAAAGCCCTAGTCAAATTGTAGTTAGGTTTGATTTTTTGCTAGTTTAGTTGTTTGCATGGCTGTTTTTTTTATTGTTTTGTAATTGGATTTCTTGTGTTTGTCTAGCTTAGGATTTTTTTTCTATCATTTTGTTTGGTTTGTTGAGTGTGAAACTTGATAGCCTTGGTCGATCTTGGTATTTTTTTGGATAGGTTGAAGGTGGACTTTGCTAGTAGCTGCCAAACATTGTGGAAGATGGTATGTTTTCTTGCCGAGACTCTTGCACATCACGGGGATTATGGGTTCACGAGCACTTCATGTTGCACTTGTTTGATGCACTACACTCGGGGGTTGTCTCCTGAATTATTTAAATACTTCCATGCCGTGGGTTGGGATGAAGCACTTTTTGCACCATCATTGAGTACTTGCACGACATGAGGCTCGATACAGCTATATGTAGTAAATCTTAGTTGCACATGCACATGAGAGAGCACTTGTCATTGAGCACGCACATTTCTTGCATGCACGATATTTGGGATATTCATCACCAAGTTAGGAACCTATGGATGAGTGGGTAAGGTGGTTGGGAGAGTTAGAGGGTCCCGAAGGACACCGCCAACTATGAGATGGGTTGTTCTTATCTGGTCAACATCTTGAGGGCCATTTTTTCTAGAGTGTTGGTGAGATTATGGGCAGGAGGAGCGTTTCGAAGAGCGTTAAGAGGTGAGGATAAGGATTTAAATAATCAAGGAACTATGTTTGCATTATGCATGACACACGAGCACATCTAGATAGGCTAGGCACAATTCCTCCAGTGCATCCATATTTTTTGTATGAGTATTGTTTGAATGGTAGCATATCATGGATTCGATCAATTGCATGTTTTCTCAAATCAAGAGTGGATGAGCATGAAGTTCTATTTCAAAGCATATTTTGTTGCTAGGGCACATTGCATGAAAATGCAATGTTCATTTTGGAGATTCCAAGGGTATGTATTCCACAATGGAGTTTATGGACGAAGGCATACGAAGATGGCAATTTTGATACATTACCATAGGTTGATAATTGGACACAACAACAAGAATTAATTATTCAAGGCTCATGAAGGCACATTGGAAGTTGCCAAATGCCTTAAAGATGGATGTGGAAATAGTTATGGTATAGAAGTAGTTCAAATCGGCATTTTGAAGGAAAACACTACTCAAAAAGTGATGTTATGAGAGTACTGATCGAGTCAAAGCAATGTTTATAGACTATAGAGATTATCTACTAAGCTCGTGAGGATGGGTGATCTTGATTTTCTAAATTCTATAAAGAGGTGAATTGAAGGAAAAGTGGCATTCTATTAGAAGATTAAGGGCAATGAGGACGACAAGACGCGTTCAAGGGACAAAATATGACATTGTCCAGGATTCTTTCAGCAGGGCCAAATGTGTGTAGCTATTGCTATAAGTCTAGATATATCAGCAGCTATAGTCAATGGAAGGCTCATGAGTTGAGCAAGTTTGCGCACGCAAAACAAGAAGAATGGAAAACAATTTAAATGCACAGTATCTCTGTTTTGTTTAGTATGAAAGGGAAGAGAAAGGATAAAGGATGGTTGCCGTTGATGATGGCAGTAATGGCATTGAATTGCAAGCAGTGATGGTGAAAATCTCTTATCAATATAGGAGCAAGGCAGCATAATTGCCAAGGCAGAAGAGGTAACGTGCAATGACATGGTGGAATATCGTGAGCACATGGTGGTATATGGCGACGTCTTGACAAATAATGCTGAGGGATGATGAAGCAGTTCGTTGACGCAGGGGGTGGTGCTCACATAATGCAAGCAGTAAAAAGCCTTAAGGGCTATAAAGATTTTTAAGCTTTAGATCTTCTAAACATTTGAGATTCGTGGCTTTAAGGCTTCAACATTGCCTTAAGTTTGGAAAGCTAAAAAGCCTATGCTTTTGGAAAGCAAAAAAGCATACTCATCATGAGTGTGGATGAGAAAACTATAAAAGGAGAAGAGAGTGGAGGGTTAGAGGCCTTCCCCCTTGATGATAATTGTATTTTGTGAGAGAGGAGAGAGAAGGGTCGCATGCGAGAGTGTGAACTCTTGTTGTGCTAACTTCGGAGAACTTGGAAGTTGAAGCGTCAAGTGTTGGCTCAAGATTGTTAAGGTATGAGAATATATTTCACTTGGTTTGTTTTCGAATTGTTGATGTTTTCATTGTGTTGTGGTTGTATGATGCTCTACCCAAATTTGGGGTTTAGTTGTTTGAGCTACAAGAGACATTGTTTATTGTTTTGTTTTTCGTGTGTGATTCATGTGGTGTTTGTCAAAACATTTAAATTTTTGTGTTGTGTTGTGTATCTGACAAAGTCAAATTTCCCCAATTGGCACTCCTTAATGTCTCATTATCGGGTTGTGAATGAGGCTTGCTCTTGATCACCACTCACGTAGCAACGTATAGCTCATAATACTTTTGGTGACATCTCCCAGAGGATTTAAAAGTCTTTATCAATGATCTGGGGGTAGCCACCAGAAGGGAAAGATAATTTATTATTTTAAGGAAATGTTTTAAGTATTGCAAATAGTTCTGCATTGCTCTTAATCCACAAAAGTGCATCTTTGGGGTGCCCTATGGGTTGCTACTAGGCCATGTAGTTAGCTTGGCTAGTATTATGACCGCCGATCCATAAAAGATAAAGGTTATAGTCGCTATGAGTCCACCATGAAATCCAAAAGAGGTACACAACTTTCTGTCTCATCAGTGGGGTATTATCGAAGATTTATTAATGCACTAGGAGAAAGAATGTTACCATTCACAAACTTGTTATCTTTTAATTGTTTGTTTAATTGGAGCAAATCTTGTCAAGTATCTTTTAAGGATATGAAGCAGGAACTAGCAAAAGCGCCAATCCTAAAAGCACCCATAAGAGGGGAAGTCTTCTATATATTTTTAGTAGCAACAATGCATAGTATTAGTTGTTGTTTAGCCCAAATTTGGGAGGAGAAGTGGTATCATCCAATAGCCTTTGCTAGCCGAAAATTGGGGATATCTGAGATTAATTACACCTTCATGGAGAAATTGTGCCTTGGAATGGTTTTCAAGATAGAAATTTAGGCACTATATTCTCTATGAGAAGGTGGTATTTTTTAGAAAGCGGAAGGACTTAGACAGTTGATGAACATGTTATAGCTTATTAGGTTAATCACTTTCCAGGAGTTTGATTATGAGATTAAGAGTAAGCCATTGAAACTGCAAGGCATCGTGGAATGTCTTGTGGATTTTGAGGAGCCAAAGGAAATTATGGCTGAAGGGAGTGACATTGAAGGTTTATTCAAAATCGATATAGCTTCCATTCCTTCCTAATATGCATCTATAATGCATTATCTATCTACAAGAGAGGTTGGGGCTGCTCTATCAAAGTCTGAAAAGAGAAAGATTAAGTAGCAAGCACTATGATTTTCAATTATAGCAGGTATCTTGCATCAAAAAGATGTGGATGAGATTTATCACCGATGTGTAGCACATGATGCAGTACCATTCATTCTTGAGAAATGCCATGGTTCAGTATGTGGAGGACTTTTCATTGGATGGGCTCATTGCCCAAAAAGGTCTCCATGATGGATACTAGTGGCCATCGATTTTCCAAGATGCTTTCAATTATGTTAAGTGTTGTGATGTCTGTTAAAGAAATATGCTAAGGAGAATCGTAAGCAACTGCTAAACCCTATCTTAGTTATATTACCCTTCAAAAATGGGTATCGGTTTTGTTGGACCAATATACCCTTCATCAACTATGTGAAAGTGTTATATCATTGTAGCAACAAACTACTTTACAAAGTGATATGAAGCTCATGCAATGATGAAGGATAACACTAAGGAGACTATGAGTTTTATTATGGAGCATATTGTTTGTTGTTTTGGTCCACCTAAGGAGATGGTGTCTCATTGAGGGACACACTTCTTGAATAAGGTTATAGTAGCCTTGATGGAAGCTTTGAAGATTGAACACAATAAACCTACTCCATATAATCCACAAGAAAATGGTTAAGTTAAGAGTATGAATAAACAGCTTCTAGGGATCTTATCCAAGATAGTGTCTGAAAGTAAGCAAGATTGGGATAAGAAATTGTATGTGGCAGTTTGGGCTTACAATACGACATTTAAGAAAGCTGCATGCCACACCCCATTCAAGTTGGTATATGGGAAAGAGTGTGTCTTACCATTGGCAATAGAGTTGCCCACTATGCGATTTGCTCTCAATCATTTCTTGGGTGAGGCATAAGCATTGTAGGAAAGATTTATTTCTCTTGCACATCTTGATGAAATTCTATTGCAGGCTTTATTACATCAAGAGGTAGGGAAGAAGCAAATGAAAGCACTTCATGACGTTTGGACTAAGAAATATAAATTTGTGAAGGGTTAGTTGTGGTGATGTACTACAATACTTGTCCTGAGCTATTTCCTAGTAATCTAGAACCCAAATGGGATGGGCCGTATAAAATTGTCAGTATAGAAAAGAATGGCTCTACAACCCTTTTAGCAAACTTGTAGGGGATAGAAATTAAAAATAAATTTAATTTTAATAAGTTGAAGCCTTACTATGTGTAAGGAAAGAATCATTCCTTATCTTGAGCATCCATATTTAGAGTAGTGTTACCACTAAGTTTGAGTGATCTACTGGAGTAAAGGTTATCAGGTTATTGAGTGGCAAGATGGATCTTTCACCTGGGATATTAAGGTCTACTGCCACCATTGTCAAAGGATTCTTATGAGTATTCCCATAGAGTTTAGTAAGAAAGGAGGGATTGTCCTTGTCAACATCCTCTCTCTTGGCTTGACTTTGACTATCATAAGTACCAATGAGCTAATTAGTATGGCATGGCCTATCAATGAAGACTGAGTCTACACTTTGTAATTTGATGGAGCTTCTAGAGGGCTTGCTAAACATGCAAGTGTTAGTGTGGTCATTAAAGATCCCCAATGTAGGGTTGTTATGAAAATGGGAGTATATTTAGGACACTCTTTTACTAATAATATGACAAAATACAAAGCCTTGATTATGGTGTTGAATGTAACCCAATGTGATGGTATTAGCCAATTATTGGTGAAAGGTGACTCACAGCTAGTGATCAACCAGTTGAACAAGTCCGTGTGTTTGTTTAGTGTGGGTCCCATTAATGGGTTTTGTTTTAGTATTGTGCTAGACAGATTTAGCAGAACTTAGAGGGAGCCTCTTGCTACACAAAAGCTTCTTGTGGGCCAAGTCCAAGTGATTTTCTTCCGTTATGAGTACTTCTCTTTTATGCTATAAGTGTTTATATACTTGGGGAGAATTGTTCTTTTGTTAAGGATCGACAATCAAGGTATGAAGTCCTAGGGTTAGGTTAGTTATATCTAGGGGAGGTTCAAGTAGTTGTCTACCTCTTGTAAAGACATTGTCAAGCATTGAAAGACCTATTTTTAGAAGGCAATCCTAGTGATCCTATTCTACTAGCCTACTAGGTAGTTGTTTCTAAGAGTCCCTACTAGTGTGAGGTAGTTAGAGAAGCCTGCCAAAATAAAAAGAAGAGATTAACATGAATATAATTGAAATATTAAAAAAATACAGAGGTGTGTAAAAAGGGACCCCTAAAATAGAAAAAATAAGAAAGAAAAATCTTTAGAGCAATTCATTATCGCCTTGTGAAGGCCAAGTAGGTTCTTAGGGATAAGTTAGATCTGAGGCTAATGCCTTGTCTTCCTAGGGGTGGCATCTCAACTCAGGAAAATAATTAAGGAAGGTTGGAGTGAAAAAAAAAAGTAAGCGGAAGAGAAAAAGATTGAAGTGTTGCCTTGTGAGAGCTTGGTAGGTTCTTGGGTGCCGAGTCAGGACTTGAGGCCAATGCCCTATTCTCGTTGGGTCACTACGCTCAATTCTCTCCTTTTTACATGCCCCAATATGGAAACCTTGAAAGAAATATATGTTAAAAGAAAATTTATGGTGACTAGGCTATAGGAACGCTTGCCTAATAGGGGTTCCTAGTCCAATTGTCCTAAGTTGGGTAGCTAGTTCAAGCCACCATCTAGGATGACTTCTTTGATGGTTCTTTTTAGCCAGTCTATGTTGGAGCAGTTGGTTAGTGACTCACTCTGGACTTTTGTTAGATTATGTTGGGCCTAAATCTCGTGGGTTTCATGCCTTGATTTTGTTAGGGGCCAGGGTGAGAGTTATTCTTATGTTTTTTTTGTGTATTCTGTTTTGTATTAGCTTAATGCTTTTTATGGTTGTTGTTTGTGTAGATGTGTTTGTGGGATTCGATGACGGGCTGAGTCATCCTATCTTGTGGTCACCAATGATAGTAGAATTTAAATACCTAGAAAGTGCCGAAAGAAAGGAGAAAAACAATACAAATTTCACAAAAAGTGTCAAAAAGGAGCAAAATAATGCAAAATTTACAGAAAGTGTCAGAAGGAGCAGAATAATGCAAATTTATGTGGGATTTCAAAGCTAACAGAAGTGGAAGACGTGGATTTGACCATTTTTAAAGACCGTAGAAGATAAGAATGTAAATTTTGATAATTACGATGGTTGCAGATTTTTTATAAAATTTTGGACTACTAGATTGAAGCATGACGACTTCTTGACCATTCTTAGGACATTAAGTCGGGTGTGCAGTATTTTTTGGATTCTCAATCAATTGTCAGATGAAGGAATTGCGGGAGGTCGAGCACTTTGGAGGTCAAAATTGACCAAGACTTTAAAGATCATGGGCATGGGATTTTGGGAGGGGCTAAAGGCCCCAAATTTTTGAGGGGGGGCATGTAAGTACAGTGAAAAAAAAAGATGGTGTCACCCTTGGCATCAATTTGATGGAAGGGGGTGTGGAGAGGCTATGAACAATCCATCAATCAAATCAAGGCAATGAATTCTCCAAATTTTCACTCTTCATTGTGGTTCTCTGCTTGTAAAATTACTAATGCATGAATAGAATTCTCAATTTCTAGTATTTCTCTCTCCTCTCCTCTCTCCTCTCTCCTCTCTTCTCTCTCCTTTTGATGAGGGTTTTTATGCTTTAATCTATGAGAGAAGGGGGTGGGCTAAGATGCAAGATTTGGATCGTGAGATGATCCTAGAAAGTGAAGGAGTATAAAGGTTTGGAGGTGTGTCCAACTGTTATTGGAAAGTGTCAATAGCCCTCCAATCATGAGATGCATATAATACAAAGCACGGCTTTATGAGTAAGGCATAAATTTAAGTATTTTATGATAAAAATTTTTTGTAAATGTTTGAAAATAGTTGTTCTTGGTTGTCAATGCTATGATCTATCAAAAAATTAAGAAAAATCAATCATATGCTAATTTGTCTATAAACACACAAAATTCGCAACCTTGCATTTTTAAGGAAAATCATGAGTTTTTTGGGTTTTATTGTGTAAATAGTGTTCTTATGGAATGGAAATTGTTATGAAAATAATTCTCAGCAAGAGTACTTAGTCCAAATTTGTAAATAAAAAAATATTGATATTTATCAATAAATAAATAGATAAAAATCAAAAAGAAAAAAAAGGGTTTTTACGTCTAAAAAATAGAAAAAATTTCATTTGTGTTTGTGAATGTATGATAAGGCTGAGGGATAAGGGCGAGCCTCAGTTCACCCTATCTCTTTATGTTAGATTAATTGTCTTCTGAACAATGACCCACCTTGAGGAGGTGAGGTACCCTAAGCTGTAGTGCTAGTGATCGATCTCCTTGTGGGGTGTATAGTGAGGAATATATTACATCTCCTGGAATGATTGATTAAAGAGTGGAACGTGTATTGCAGATGTTTTGTTTATGAGCGGCACATCTTGGGGCCAATCCCCAAGGTGTAGGAGAGTCATAGTGGGGCTGCGACAATCAGTCGAGGGGCACTCCCTTTATCTGTCCTTACATGGTGTATTACACCAATATGTGTAAGGACTCCCTCTAAGGAGTGTGGAAAGGTTTATCCATTGGATTACAATCCATACAAACACAAAGTTTTACATTAGAGGTTAGAGTAGTGTACCCCTTAGACGCTCCTGTCCATGAGGTCGAGGGGTGGTTTGGGTACGTATAGTAGAGGCTTGGCTAAAGCCATTGAGCCATTGTTAAGCCTGTTTTAGGTCCTGGCATTCATCTTCTTATTATGGTTTCTTCTCTTACCATACATGAGTATTACAATTCCTCCTTTCACCCACATGGAAGTAACAATTTAAAGGTTTAATCCCACTAAGATTCTACTCTTAACTAATATCAGGGATTCCTAGAAACACTATCTTGGGTCATGTAGGGATTAGGTAAATTTCCTAGGTGTATAAGAAATTTACTGGCCAATGCCCCCATGACACCCTTACCACCTCCCACTTAGCATCCTTCCTTTGGAGCAACTTCTTGCCATTAGAAATGGTCCAAGCTCTTCAAAGTGGTAAAACCAACCTTGTTGGTGTAGGGTTCAGTAACCAGCCTTGGGGGAGGTCTAGTGTAATCCTTTCTTTTGACTTTTTAAGAATACACGACTAAGGTAGTCAGCCTATCATCGCCAATTAATAAAATATTCATTTTCCATAACATCAATCAAGCGATCGTTTGAATATCCAATAAGAATCGATCAACTTATCTTGGCTACGAAGGCCATCTCTTCCTCAAAACAATAAACCTTTTTTTAAAAGACAAAGTAAACAATCCAAACAATTTCCTTTGAATGCTTTGTGAAAGAAGATGCAATCCACAACAAATTATTCTTCCTTGAGTGCAATCACAAAGTGGAACATGCTAGTCACATGTTTTAAAATAACAAATCTCTGGCCTTTTCTTACATCAAAGCTTTTTCCCTATTAGATTCAACACTTTATCATGCACAATCCATACATAACTTTCTTCATTCTAGCCCTGTGAATAACCTTTACTTTCAATGAGTTATCATTCCTTCATGCAATGGTCCTGAGAAATTTAATACCATTGGGACTTAAACTAAATATAAAAATAATTTCCATAAAAGACAACATGTTTCCTTCTTCACTTAGATATACTGATTTACAAAGGCAAGGTACAATAGCCATTGCAAGGTAGTTTTATTATAACTATAAGGCATTTTACATCTCATGAAGTTCTTTCCAAGATTTTTAATCATCTTCAAAGATTTTAGTGGGCTCTAGGTCTTCATTACTATTCGATCCTAAAAGGAAGCTAGATGGTAAACTTGTGTGGCTTTGTTGTGTTGCCAGTTATTCCTCTTCTTAATACAACTTAGGGCAATCGGCTTGGATATGTTTTAGCTCATTGCAAAGAAAGCATCACTGATTGAGGTATCTCTTTTGTATGTGCCCTATCTCATTGCAATCATGACACTTATTTCCTTGGTCCTTTGAGCTATCATGGCCTTCTTCAATGTTCACTATGATGCAGTTACCTTTAAGAGGTTGATCTTTGTTAGGGCCATATGAGAGCATCTTGCGATACCATATGTAACATGATTGATTGAGAAACCCTCACGACACAATTTTAGTGGCCCATCAAGAGATATTCCTTTGGCTTATATGAGAGCATCTTGCAACACCATCTGCAATATGCTTGATCGAGAAACCCTCATGACACGATTTTAGTGGCTCATCAATAGATATTCCTACATGGCACTCTTTAGTACTCCTTAGAATAGCATGAGTTTGTCATATAGGTTTACTTGAGCCCACTTCACAACAACATAAGGTTCCAATCGTAATCCACAAGAATCAACTTGAATATGGGTTCTTAGAGTATACTAGGGTCATCTATTGGTTCATCTAGCATTAGTCTTTGAGTATTCCACTTTGTGCTAGATCACCTAAATCAAATTTGACTTGTGTCCCACTTGGTTCAAAGACAATAAAAAATGAAGGGGACTACAATAGGTCAACCCTTCTATCCAGAACATAGTCTCATTTTAGTCCTCTTAAATGACACAAGTTAAAATTCTATTCAATCTCAATATGTAACTTCTATCTATTGCATGTTGAAGAAGCTCTTAGTTAATCAAGACCACCCCTCAACCCATCGAGCATCTTGCCCTCCCACTTCCCTCTTTGGATCGGGTTTAGTTGTCTAGATAGTTACCTATCATTTTTACATTTCAATACATAAAGATAGCTTCTTTAGTTAACTATTAGGACACTCGGTTTGTTCACATAAATTATATCACAACACTCAAATACAATAAGTGGTCCTTTCTCAAACAATTTCAAAAAGTTCCTTTATTAATGTTGAGGCTTGAAGTACACTCTTAACCTTAGTATGCATATAGGTGCCTTATTTACTATGTATGAAACATCCCTTGAATGTCATGTGAAGTCATGTGAAGGGTGGGTGTCTTGATTGTAACTCCTTGTATGTATTTGTTCAGATCTATCTTTCATGTATACTTGAAATACTTCAGGATGGTATCCTATTAAGGTGCTAGAGGTTGTAACCTGAATCTCTATCTCTATCTCCTAAAAATTTGATATTTTTTACTATGATTTCTTCATTTAGGAAATATGTGATCAGTAATATTTAAGATAGTGGTTGTCCTTGGCTATCTATGAAGTGACCTACAATCCCACACTAGTTTTCTGAAAATTAAATGCCATTTTCTATATTTTCTCATTTAGGAAGGATGTAGACTGCAGTATTTTCATGACAACATTTTCCTTCTATTGTCTACAATATGACCTAAATTTTTATACCATTTTTCTAAATAATATTTGCTATTTTCTATCATTTTCTGATTCAAGAATCTATGCTCAATTATGAGTATTCAAGGTAGATTTCTAGGTTGGATGTTATTTTTGTTTTGCTATGATAGAATATGCCAATACACTTTGGCAATTCTACCTGAGTTCATGTTGCATTACACTCATGATTGAGGTATCAGGCATGTAAGAAGGAAACTTGCAAGAGGGTGATGGCAATTATGTAATTGCTGATGGATGGTGTTCTTTTCCATAAAGTTCTATAACTGGAGGGTATCAGGTCATCCATTCATTAAAATGCCTTGCATTCAAGTTGTTTGAAGATGGACATGCATTCAAGCTATTTCAAGGTAGATAAAGATTCATGCTATTTCAAGTTGTTTGAAAGTGGAGATGCATTCAAGTTATTTCAAGGTAGATAAACATTCAAGGTATTTCAAGCCAGACATGCATGCAAGTAGATTCCTAAAATTCAAGTAATTTTGCGAGCTTTCTCTAATTTAGATGTTCAAGATATTGTGGAAAAAAAAAGATGTCTAACAAAAAAGGTGCCCAAAGATGAAGAAGGAGATCATGAGCAATTCCAAGAGAATAGAATGATGGGAATGGATTGATAGAAAATAGTCCTTAGGTTAATGATGAAGAACATGAAGACATAGAGGAAGATAAGATAAATAAAGAATAGAAGAAGAAAGGGAAGAAGATGAAGCAAAGGATTGTCTACTTTTCTTTGGGGAAAAGCATAAAGGAGTTTGAGGAATATCCTAAAATGCAAAGTAGTTTCAAGAATAACTTGAACTGTAGAAGTGTTAAGGGAGAGAAGGGCATGTTAAGAGAGAAATTTGATCAATATAGGAGTTTTTAGACAATATCTACAAAATGGTTTTTCAAGAAACTTGAACTACAAAACTTGCAAGAATAACGTGAATATCATAGGCCAAAAACTTGCTAATATTGAGGCCCAAACGTTGGGAACCTTGGGGAAATTATACAGGCCATGCTCTTCTTTGTGGTATTGGAGGTACTTGTGAGGATAAAGGTAGTATGTGGAGTCAACTCGCTTAGCTATCCCTACATAACAATAAGCATCCCAAGAAATTCCATCATTTTCAAGAATGGCATGGCACCATTTCAATTGCCCTGGGAATGCCTCTCACGATTGTTGATTAACACAATGGCTACTCCTTTGTGTACCTGTGACTATGCAACTCTATGAAGGGCTCTTACATCTTTCTAAGTAGCCATAGGTGAGCAACTCTCTCTCCTAATCTAATGAGTAGGTGCACTATACTCAAGAAGAGAGGATCTCTATACCTAGCATCTTCATATACTTGGAAATCAAACGTGACTGCTCACTCTATTCTTGTCTCTCTTCATATCTACGCACAGGTTCTTTTGGGCTCTCTATTTGCTCTTCAGTCACTTTGATATTTAGAGAGACATCGTGCACCCTTTGTTGTTGTTCTTTCCATTTTTTCATCTTGTCATAAGCTGTCTACTGTTTAGAGGTGGTTCCTATGTCTTGCTTTTGATTGGAGGGTTCATACTTATCCCTTTTGGTGGAGCATCAAAGTCTAGCAGCTCTGGCCAATTGTGCATAGGTGCCATTCACTAAGGGTGGGTCCCATTTTCCCTATATAGGCAATAGGTGGTTTTCATCATAGGAGGAGGAGGCAAGTGCCCAAAATCCCATGTACTTCACTTGTTCATTACTATAACCTACATGGCAAAGTTGGGCCACTAATTTCTCCCTTGTAGGCTCATAAGCACTAAGCTTGAATTCAACCGTAATGTCATTCTTTTCGAGAGTCATTGTGGCAACTCCCAATTGGGCCTTGAGCTCTTCCACCTAATATGTCTACACCTCACTACTACTCTCACTGCCCCATGGTATATTATTCGTTGAGCAATGATAACATGTTTGAATACAACAACCTACTCCTCATATACCTCTCCCATAGGAGGGTACTACCCAAATCAATTGGCATGCTTTGCAACGTCTCCAATTATGATTTTTCTACTTTTTTTTCCATCCTTGGTACTTCTTGAGTAGTAAGAGTGGTCTCCAATTTGGTTCGTAGGCTTGTGAAAGTGCTTTGCAACTATGTGACATTTGTTAGCTCTTGGTTCAACCATGTCACCTTGTTTCTCTCCTACTCAAGTTGAGCTATGTATAGTTTCACTTCAGTTTATTCTCATATCTTCTAATTGCCTCCTTATCTCCCCCATCCCTTAGACTTGCATCTTTAACTCATTAAGTTCCTTGTCTTTATTTTCTAGCTGAGCTCAAAGCCTCTTGTTGTTGCTACAAGGTGTTGTGCTTTAAGTGCTCATAGTAAGTATCCACCATTACCTTATCCAACTTGGCCTATAGTAGCTCTACATTGTCTCTCAAGACCCTAGATTTTTCTCTCTTGAGTTCTTTGCACAAATTCTCCAAGGCAAGCAAGTTTCCTTTTGTGATTGTTGCTTGAACTCCCTACTCTTGAGTGCCAGCTATGGAGTCGTCAACTTGTCCATCTTTCCTAGAGGCTACTTCTTTTACTAATATCCCCTTTTTCAACTTAGACAGCTTAACTTGCATGGCTTGGACATGTAATTCAACATCAATCTTAGTTTGAGTAGCCCCTAAGCTATGTTGCTCTTTCCTTGACTAGACGTTTCTCCTTGCCCCAGACTAAGGTGTGTTAGCTTTGCTAATGAGCTCTTGCTCCCTCCTATACATGTCTTCTTTTTTCTTGCATAGTTCTTCTTCCCTTCTATGCAGGTCTTCTTGGTGAGGCAAATTTGTGATTGTGAGGAAATCCTCATGTTCTTTTGGCCATGCTAGCTACTCATGTTGCCTATTTTTATAGTGCCTTCTTCCTTGTTTTGCCCAACATGCTTTGATTTTCTTTTCCCTTCTAACTTCCTTTGTTGTGTCTTCCATTGTAATGTTTGTCTCATCCTCCCATTCTCTTTCTCTTTTCCTCTGTTCTGCTTCTCCTTGTTCTATTATGCCTCCCGAAGATGATCTCCTCCTTGCAACTATTCTTTTCTTTGTATGGTGGTGATTGTTTTTGTATAGTGATGGGTGGGCTTGCTCTAGAAAGGCCGCTATCTATTCTCACCACCAAGCTAGCCATAAATACTCTTACCATGGATGCACCTAATGATGTGCATATCACTCTAGTAAGAGGCAAATCATAAGCGATTACGGCTAGCCTTGCTTTTGAGCTAGTCATTGTTCCTAGGGGTTGCGCATCATTGCTTTTGCTCTTGCAAGTGATTCCACCATATTATCAATCCAAAGATTGTTCAGATTTTGTTTAAGTTACTTCTAGACAAAATGTCCTCCATGAGCCCTTTGTAATCCTGCTATGGCTGATGCGTCAAGATTATAGTATGCAAACATGGAGTAGAATAACTAGGTTGTGACCCTCAATTCCTTGTTCAATTTGGCATTAAACAATATTCCACCATTGGTCAATCCTCTTATTTTTTCATTCCACCTAGTTGCCACCATTGTGGCCTTCTTTGTGGGCTCATACTTTTCATCCTTGTTTGTTAACCCTAAGGCTACTTCCACTAGTTTACGAATGAGGACCACTAGATAGTGATTCCTTTTAGTTCCTTCTTTGACATTGACCAACCCTTTCTTGGCTTCTAGGTCAAAGGTTGATATGAAGGTCAAGTATCCTAACACCTATGCCAATTCACACACTACCTTAACATAAGTGCCCAACTTATAATCCAAGATGAACTTCTTGGCTAAGGTGTTGTAATCAGTTATCTTGTCTAGATTTCTTGGAAAGTGGGACTTTAGCTCTCTAATCTCGTACTATTGGGGGTGGAAGTTGAGCCTTTTTTACTACTCAAGGGGGAAGATGTTGTTCTTTTTATCATACTTGCTGTCTTTGACCACTTTTGTAGAAACACATGCCTACATTAGAAGGAGGTGATAAGACAACCCTTAAGATCTTTTCCCTAAGAAATTTGCATGGCGATCAATTCGTCAATGATTGTGGGGACTTTTATGAAAATAAAATTCAAATTCTTCCCATGAATAGGGTAGGGAAGCAATGTCTTGAGCCATAAATCTCATCTAGGAGGCCAAGGTCTAGTCTGTTGTAGCTATGAGCAAACATGGTGAAGGTGTCATCCAAGTTCAGAATGTACAAAACTATGTTTTCACCTATGTCAGAAGCCAAGTTAGAAATAGTAGCAAGTGCTAGAATGGATGGCTACTTGAGGAAGATTTCAAGTTGGGTAGAGGAGTTGGGTTCATTCAGCTACACTCATTGACATGATTGATCATTGTGGGCAAGTTGCTAGGTTAAGCTACAATAATGGCATCATTAGAGATGGTTCGAGTAATCTGTGGTGCATGGTTGGCTAGTATTAAGGGGATGGTCTTAGCTCACTCTTAGCTCACAGGAGTCGTATCACCCTCATTGGCCTTTTGTAGAGGTACTAAGCCATGTGGGCCTTGTGATGGCGCAAGAAGGTCTCTTGCATGGTTCATCTAGATAGTGCAAGTAGAAGATGACTCAAATTGTGGGTCTTCTAATAGGCTATGTAGATTCTCGGGCCTAGCATGGATGGTCATTAGGCCTAGAGGGTAAGGGAGACATTTTTCATCGTAGATTAGTTGGGGTTGAGTAGCCTTGGGTGGCTTACAGCCATTAGTCAGTTTGCATGAGCTAGATGGTGGAGACGAGGTTGGAGTGGATCGGATATGGGATGCAGCAACACACAAGAGTTTGGGCAACCAAATCTAAGAGTTACCATCATAATATCCTTGTGCCTACAACAAGAATTTGGGGGCTCACCTAGTTCAATTATGGCTATGATGTGGATGTCTCCTATGTATGGGACTTCTCTTGGGGGTCTGTGGCCATTGTACATGAAATTGGTGTTCAAGTTTATAGTTTGTTTTTGGGGCCCACCTTTGTGGTTTGATTTTTGGTTGAGCAAGCTTACTCACTAGCCAATATTATTATTCATGTGTTTGAAAAAATCGCTTGAGTAGGTCATGGTTTCTTTTTTGGAAGGTTGTGCTAAGTAAGGGAGTTTGACAGTGATACTATTCGAGTCCTTGATCGTGGATCAAGGAAGGTTCTCTCTGTAGGGTATGAGGAGAATAGCGTCTACAAATTGAAGTCTTCTTCAGCTCTTACTTCTCTTCTTCTTAATTCTCAGACACAGTCCAAGCTATGGCATGCTCAGAGTTTCAAAATCAACCAAACACTTGTTATGTTGTTTAAATGGATGTCCCAATAATGTTTCATTCCCTACCCTTCCCTATTAGGCAATACGTAGAAGATGGTTGGAAAGCTTTCAATCTCGACGATCAACATCACTTTTGACATTTTCCTGGTAGTGCGTAAGGCGTGCCTCCATATGGGTTTACTTTGGCAATAGTTGGAAACATGAACCAAATTGATCCAGTCATTTTAGGTCATGACATTACATCCTATGTCTTCGTTGATGAGGGCATCAATCATATGTTCTTTTCTAGCTGTTAACTTGACCCTCAAATAGGCTATTAGGATAGATTCTGCATTTTCAGGGTCAAGTTTAGTAATTGTGACATCATGAATGGCAATTAGCAATAGCACCTTCAAGGGTTTATGCACTAGGTGCACTAGTTGATAACAAATTTTGATTCAATTTCCTTTAAAAAAGCCTATGCCTTCAGCATCAAGCATCTCTAGTTCAATATTGATAGTTCTCCTAATTGGATGCAACCCAAAATGGACCTAGGTCTTTGAATTTCACTTTTTGCTTGTGCCTCTTAATGGATTACAATAACATAAGGCCACCCTTTTAACATAAGGGCACCCTTTTTGAAGTCATGTGTTGATCACTTACAATCTCATCGGGTAGCCAAATTGAGAGATCACTTGCTCCCACAAGAAGTTGGCCATAGTTCGTGCATCATTTTTATGTGTGGCCCTAGCTATGGCCTCGACTTTTGCCCACTTACTCAAGTAATCTATTGTGACAATGACGTACCTCACCTAGAAATATTGTGTTGTAGGGCTTATGGGCCCAACAAAGTCTATTCCCCACTTTTCAGAAGGTTCTTGTGCAATTACCAAATTGGTCATCATAACTAAAATTGCAAAACCTTGTGGGTTGTGGAGTTTCCATCAAAATGAACCCTAGCAATTTGTGCATGTGCTTTAGCTAAAATTTCATGCATCTCATGCTCACAAATGCAACACCTCAATAGGCCATCATGGCCCAACTGACACAATTATTAGCAATTAGTTAGGGTTGCACTTTGATTATGAGGTGGTGAAGTCAAGATTTGTCTATCGAGTAATCAGGTATCCCTTTCTCCAAAATTTCCACAACATCATCAACCCAATAGGGAGTGAGATTTACTTTAAAGAGATCCTCTACTCCCAAGTTTTTAAACAACTGTGCATCAATCAGCTCATCATCGATGCCTCCTTTTGCAAGCTCTCTGTTGGATATGTGTGATAGGTAGTTAGCCATGTAAATTTTCTTCTCTTTTCATACTACTACTAAAAAATCAAATTCCAAAAGTAGCAATAGCCATTGAGCTATGTCATGTAGCACATAGTTTGCTGACAAGGTATAGCAAAGCCTGATGATCCATACAAAAAGTGAATAGAGTCACTAGTAGATAATGTAATTTAAAAAAAAACATTAGAAGTACCATTGCTAGCCCCTCCCTCTCTATCATGGAGTAATTCATCTCAGTGTCTCTCAGCTCTAGTGGCTCGTGAAGCTTACGAGGTAATCCAAATTGTGGTCACTAGGCTAGCACAATAGCACTCCCATATCAGACTTCAAGGCATCAATGTACACGTGGAAGTTTATGTTCTATTCTAGGGCTCAAAGGATAGGTGTTGATGTTAGAGCTTTCTTAAGTGCCTCCTAAGCACATTGGTATTCTTTAGTCCACTAGAAAACAATCAACAGCTTGTACTTTTGGTGTTGATTGGGTACTCTTTTATTGAGGCACAACACATATTGGTGTAATTTCACACCTAAGGATGATCCCTATCAAGTTTGATAGCCAACTGAGTAAGTACATGGAAGATACATGCTTTGGAAGGTCAATGTCTATAGTAGACTGCGCATAGGAAAACAAGACAACAAGCTATGTAGAGGTTTCTTGGGGAAAGCAGCTTATATAATTTGACTCTAGTGTCTTCAAGAAAATTATAATTTGGAATTGGGCTACAGTTTCCTTTAGAAAAATTGGCAATCCAAGTTATTCTTAGAAAATTGTGGGTAGTTTTATACACGCTATCCTTATTGAGGGAGTGACTAATCATGGTGAGTGAAAAGCACTGACTAAAAAGCACTAACCCCAAGATTGAGTAGTGTGGCACATGCTAAAGGACATGCAGGTTTAGAGGGGGTGGATGCCATGTGATATCATGTCCACTAGATGAAACAATGAAAGAGTCCACCTTTATAGGGAGTTCATTTATACACCTCTAACACTTGTTGGGTTTTTTGCATGAGGAGTTGAGTTAGTTCAATGATTGGACATGGAGATTTAACAAGTGGCTTACATCAAGGCATTGAAAAATTCATGTAGAGGTAGAACAAAGGAGATAGTTGCCACACAAAGTGTGTTACGTTGGGAGGAAGGGCTAAATAGAGAAGAAATGATTGCTCTATGCATTGGACAGTTAGAGGGGAGACCAAAAGACATTGAGACAACAATTACATGATTCAAGATAGGAAGGCTTCACAATAAGAAAATATTTGAGAAGAAGCACAAACTCAAGCCAAGAGTGATAAAGGAAGGAGAATGGGTGTTAGTTTATTATAGAAATTTAGATAATCATTAGGATAGCACTATTCAAAAGGTCACAAATTTTTGGTTTCTTCTATATACGGTCAGGCATGTGCATGTTAATGCTACATATTCTCTTGGTGAGTTGGATGGGACTTTTGAGAATTCCAATTACACGAAAGTATATTTAAGTCTTCAAGAGGCATGAATTTAATACATATGAGGTAGAGGGGCTGGATATATGTACTTTGGGAGGATGATAAAGATGGCATTGAGGTGGATAAAGAAGGATTTGAAATTGCAGAAGAATGATAGTTTGGCACATGCTAGAGGATGTGCATGTTTGGAGGGGGTAGATGCCATATGATTTTATGTCCATATTATGAAGGTAGATGACAATCCATAGCTCCATGCATTTAGGGGTCTATAAACATGACATAAAAAGACTCATTATTGGAGGTTTTGAGTCATTGAAAATACTTGATTCAATGGTTTGGTCACAAGTATTGAGGTTAGAATCAAGGGGCCAAGGGAAAGTCAAGTAAGTCTATGACCAAGAGTTAAAAAGCATGTGACGTTGTGTAGTGGAGTAAGTGGAGACTTGTGATACTTTTGTGGGGAGAGGAAAGTGGAGAAAAACATGGAGAAGATGGTTAGAAACTTACTATTGTGAAAAAGGTGCAAATAGGTGTTCAAAGAGTAGAGAGAGAGAAAGGGAAAGACTCCATATCCACGAGCCTTCATTCCTTCATTTCCACACACTCTACTGAAAAGTACACACACACTACGAGATAAAGTGACCTAGTGTAAATGTAGACTAGACTGACTAACTCTAATCAGGTCACTGACTGACTACTAACTCGACTTATTTAATGTAGTCACATGTAGACAGCTGTACACACTAGCTATCATAGATGTCGGTCATAGATGAAGACACACTGATGGTGAGGTTGATTTCTAACACTCCCCCTCAAGCTCAAAAACAAAACTCATATCATCTGCATCACTCCAAGTAGCTGTCTAAAGTGAATGAACTTATCTTTACCAAGTGATTTGGTAAAGATGTTTGCTACCTGGTCTTCAGTCTTCACATGCTCCAAGTCAATCTGATCTGCTAAAACCATTTCCCTGATGAAATGGTAGTGAACCTCAATGTGTTTTGATCTTGAATGATAAATAGGATTGCTTGCTAACATAACACTGCTCAAATTGTCACAGTACAGCTTGACTTTGTTGTCCAAGTGTACTCCCAAGTCATTCAGTAACTTCTGTAACCACTTAGCTTCACAGGCCGCTAAGGCCGCACCACGATACTCTGCTTCCGTACTGGACAATGCAACTGTAGGATGTTTCTTACTCTGCCAACTATTCATGCTACTACCCAATCCAAATGCATAGCCACTGGTTGGCCTCCTGTCATATGTGCAACCAGCCCAGTCAGCATCAGTGTACCCCATCAAGTCAAGGGTTTTCCCATATGCATAAAACAGCCTATGATCTGTGGTACTCTTTACATATGTCAGAATTCTTCTAACTACATCCAAGTGTGGTTTGCGAGGCTTCTGCATGAACTGATTGATCAGCCCCACAGCATAACTCAAGTCAGGTCTGGTGATCATGAGATAGATCAAGCTGCCTACCATCTGTCTGTACATAGTAACATTCTCAATCTCTGTCCCAACATCAATCTGCAGCTTGACATTCTGCTCCAAAGGCGTATCCATAGGCTTGCAATCAGCCATACCATATTTCTGTAACATGTCATGAGCATACTACTTCTATAGCAGCCGTATGCCTCGAGGTGTAGAGACAACCTCAATCCCCAAAAAATATTTCAGCTCTCCAAGATCCTTGACCTTAAACTCAGCCTGTAAACATGTCTTTATTTATGCAATCCCATTTTCATCATCTCCTGTAATGATTAAGTATGAGCTTGCTTCTCATGAGGCGGCACATAACGACTCTGTCTAGCACCTGGCGTCATAACAGATGGAATCCCCAATTCACTATCTAAGCTGTCACTGCTAGATGAATCATAACCTGCAGTGAGTGGACCTGTTACATATTCAAAAACCTTTTCTTTTCCCTTATCTGTTCTCCCCCTCATTGACATATCCGTGTCAATGGATGCAGTTGTGCGACTCCATAATCGTCCTGTCCAAGGACTCACTGTAGATGATACATCACCTGTCTAACCAGTCATGGAAGTACTCTCTGTAGGAGTATTTTTAGCATGACTCATACTGGGTGAGCCATCAGTAGGCACTGCAACAGGATTCCCATACCAAGATGCTAACTCATCAAATACCACATCTCTGCTTATGAGTGTCTCATGCGTAGAAGGTACATAACACTTATAAGCTTTCCGTTCCTGTGCATATCCAATAAACACACTTTTCACTGCCTTAGGATCCAATTTCTTTCTCTTCTCATCCGGTATATGCACATATGCAATGCTGCCAAATACCTTCAAGTGTGAAATATCAGGTTTATGACCATACAATCGTTCATACAGAGTGACATCATGAATCCCTGTTGTAGGGGTTCGATTCAGCACATATACAGCAGTCACCACTGCTTCAGCCCAATAACCATTTGGCAGACATTTTTCATTCAGCATAGCTCTAGCTGACTCTATCAAAACCCTGTTTTTCCTCTCTGCAACACCGTTTTGCTGCGGTGTATAACTACATGTGAGCTGTCTTCTGATCCCATGTTTAGCAAGATACCTGTCAAAGTAGTTTGAGACATATTCACCTCCACCATCTGATCTCAAACATGATATGTAACAGCCCAATTCATTTTCAGCATGTTTCTTGAAGTCTTTGAATGCATCAAACACATCATCCTTATGTTTCAAGATATAAAGCCAAGTGTACTTGCTGAAATCATCAATAAATGAGACATAATACCGTGCACCGCCAAAAGAAGCATCATGTGAAGAACCCCAGACATCAGAGTGTACCAACTGTAAAGGCCTAGTGCTGTTTTTTACATGTCTCATGAAAGGAAACCGTGCCTGCTTCCCAAACTGACATGCAGGGCATACATGACCAAAATCATTATACTTGAATTTAGGTAATCCAAGTACTACTTCTTTCTGTTGCATAGATTTCAGCTTTTGTACATTGACATGTCCGATTCTCTTGTGCCAGATCTCTATATCTCTGATGGCACTCTCATCATGAGCAAAAATAGATGCTTTAAGTTCACGAATGGTCGCTTCCAAAGTAAACATCCTGCCATCCCTTCTGCCCTTGGCAATTAGCTTGCAGCCATTTCCATACTCATCAATGAAACATCCATCCTTGTTAATTCTCACTTGCAGATTCTGTTCTGCCATTTGACCCACAGACAACAAATTCTTTGTTATGGTCGGTACATGTAAGACATCATGCAGTCCTTTCTTCTTGCCATCAGGCATCATCAATGGAACAATCCCTTTATGCTTTATGTCATGTTGGGTATCATCCCCAGTACATACATGACCATGTGTACCTGCAACCATCTCATCAAACCACTCTCCATGTGGGGTCATGTGGTTTGACGCTCCAGAGTCAATGTACCATCAGTCATCTCTGTTCTGCCTTGACGCAGTCTTGGACACATGCTGCATGGCAAAGAGTCTATCAACCTAATCATCTTGACCACCACTAGAGGATGCATAATGCCCATGCTGTTTTCCTTTTGTCTTCATGTCATTCTGCTTTTTGTAACATTCCTTTGCTATGTGCCCATACTTACCACAATAATGACAGTCCTTGTCCTTGTTGGACTGATCAGTAGACTGCCAAGATCTAGATCCACCTCCTCTTCCTCGAGGTGATCTCCCCCTGCCTCCAAACCCACCAGATCCACGCTGGCCTTGTGTATTTGCACCATGCCAATTACTTTGCTGCTACTGCTATCCATAAGTATTACGAGTGTCACCACGACCTCGAAATGAACCACGACCTCTAGATCCTCTGCCACACTGGCTAGAGTACAACACAATGTCTCTACTCTGAGATGCACTAGAACCTGTATTCAAACCAAGTTTGACTTCCTCATGCAGCAACAAAGCAACTAGCTCTTCCCAGCTAGGGGGCTCTTCTCTGACAGAAATGGAAGTGTCAAAGGCTTTGTACTCTTTGCCTAAGCCATTCAAAGCAACAGCAATCATATCATCTTCTGATACACTTGAGCCAATGGTAGCAAGTCGATCAGCTATGGTCTTAATCTCCGTGGTACATCTGGATGCTCTTGCCATTCCTAGACATGTTGTTGAACTGCTGTTTCAATTGGATCTTTCTTGCATGTGTCATGGTTCCATAATTTTTCATCAGTATGTCCCAAGCATCCTTCGGAGTCTCACATCCAGTGATTTGAATTACCATAGCATCAGATATACATAAGGAAAACCAATGCAGCACCTTGCATGCTCTTTCATTCCATAGCTTGTAGGCTCTTTTCTATTCATTTGTTGGATTGTGTGCAGGCAACTCAGGAGCAACTTTATCTCCTGTACATAAATCCCAATAACCTCTGCCAACCAGAAAGTTTTTCATTCTGAATTTCCATAATGTAAAGTTCTTATTATCCAACTTCTCTCCAACTATCTGAGTGATATTGTCAATCCCATGTGCATTAGCCATGATGCAATAGACTGTCTATCAAGTGCCTGACTCCCTGCAGTCCAATAAGTATGACTAACTAAGTTCAGTCCGTAACAGTTTATGACAGTTTTGTGCACTAAATTGCAGAAAAAAACTAGGGTATTTCAACCCACTGACACCCAAAACAACCCTCAAACAAGTGGTCTCAACTGTAGATATAATTGTCAATACATAAGCTATGTGTTTGCTTCAGCTTAAGCTTATGTAACCTCACTGCGAGGGTACATACATGCAGTCTGAAAACTGTAAACTGTGAGTAACCAGCAGCAATTTCAAGTCCAAAACTGAGTGTGTCAACAAATTTAGTTTCAGGTTGCAATCAACCAGAATTCAGCATACCAAGCTCCAATCAGCTCCAAAATGTCTTTTGACCATGTCATACATTTACTTTGTAGTGGCAAGTTCAATACATGAGCATCTGAGTAGGCATAGACAACCTGTCTTCATTGACCAATGGCATAAACCTCATGAGCTATTTGTAATTAACCAGGACAGTGTAACTGCATTTATTTCAGCTTCAAAATTCAGTTTTCAATGATGCTCATTGCTTGTTTCAATTCTCCATGCATTCAACATGTATAGGTCAGTTCATATAGATGATGGAACCCCCAAGATGACCTGTATTGCTTCAGTAATGCACAGTACCTGTCATTGACTGTGTATGACAATTTTCAGCTTGTCATTGATTTTCAGATCTGAGTATTCTGTCATTGACTATGTATGACAGTTTTCAGCTTGTCATTGATTTTCAGATCTGAGTATTTTGAGCAAGAGATCTCAGCTCCAAGACATTTGATCCAATGTATACATGCTTTGACACATTCTTGTGCTCCAAAGATGCCTTCTGAGTGTAGTACAAGGCTCTTGTGTGTCAGTAATGACTGAATGCATGCTGTCCATTCATGTTTACAGCAGTTCAGAAATGATTACAGGTTTGTGTCTATCACTCCAGCTCATAATAGAGCTCCCACACAAGCATTTACTCCTTGCACACTTCAAATACCTTCAATAGTGAGCATACATGCGCTATGAACCTTGTCCAGGTGCCCCACTGAAGATTGACAGGTTGCTGTCCACTCAGATCAGCAGGCGCAAATTTTCAGATATAGGTTGCTGTCCATTCAGATCAGCAGCCGCAGATTTTCAGATACAGGTTGCTGTCCATTCAGATCAGTAGACGTAGATTTTCAGATACAGTTGCTGATTTTCAGGAGAGGCAGTCCACGATTTTCAGACACAGATTGCTGATTTTCAGGAGGCAGTCCACGATTTTCAGAAGGCAGTCCACGCTGATTCCTTCCTTTGACTATGGCTTCATTTGCAAGTTGTCATGCCCATTCTCCCACAGCCTCATGGATGAAGCTCTGATACCATGTTCAAAGAGTAGAGAGAGAGAAAGTGAAAGACTCCATATCCATGAGCCTTTAGGCTCTCAAGCTCATTCCTTCATTTCCACACACTCTACTGAAAAGCACACACACACTACGAGATAAAGTGACCTAGTGTAAATGTAGACTAGACTGACTAACTCTAGTCAGGTCACTGACTGACTACTAACCCGACTTATTTAATGTAGTCACATGTAGACAGCTATACACACTAGCTGTCATAGATGTCGGTCATAGATGAAGACACACTGACGGTGAGCTTGATTTCTAACAATAGGACTATTGTGGATAGCATCAAACATGGAGGTTGAAAAGGTATAAAATTCATGCAAGCAAGAGCTTTAGCAAGGGAGAAGAGGGTTGAACACGCTCGGAGACTCAATGGTATTTCTTTGTGTATAAAGAAGGATTTCTTGTGGTTCTCATGAGCTATGAGAAACATGGAAAATTAGGATACTTAGGCTAAATACAGATGTCCTAATTTTTCAAAATCTTAGGCTACAGGGATCAACAGTTGAAGCATATGCTTACCTACAATATGTAGATTTTTATAGTATATGAAGAACCCACTTTAGGGTGAATTTGGAGTAGCATAAACATGGTATTTTACTACTATATATAACAATAAAATAGAATTGAAATCATTCATTAAGGCCCATATAGGGATTTCATTGCTTTTTTACTTACATTTGTTTGGTATCGTACCTAATTAATGGTAACGACTACATGCTAAAAATTTTCTCCTTAGCACAAGAAGAATCTATCATTGATTCATGGGTGTTGGATAGTGGTGCATCCCATCGCATGACCGACAAGAAAGGTTTATATAGTTCTATGCAGTTTCTACAAGAATCCATCACTATGACAGTTGAAAACAATGCAAAATGCCTTGCTATGGGCATTAGAACTATTTCCTTTGTTGTTGCAAATGGTGAAGCCAATGTGTTGTATATTCCAAAAACTAGGAGAAATCTATTATCAATTTGCTATCTACACTGCTCTTGGTCATGAAGTGAGATTCAACAAGACAAGTGCAAAAATCCTTAACAATGTTGGCAAAGTTTTTGGCAAAGGAGAAAGGGGGAACAACATGTATTAGCTAAGTGCTCTTATAGCCATCGCTAGAGTGGGCACAAGTAAGCTTTGGCATGAAAGGTTTGGACACATTGGATTGTTTTGAAGGAGATGCATAAGCAAGGTATGGTTGCTCACCTACTTGCAGTTTACTGAATTGAAGGATCCATGTGAAGCTTCTATGATGGGCAAGTAGCAAAGAACGGCATTTCCACAAGAAGGAAAGAATAGAGCAAATGCTCCTCTAGAGTTAATACATGTTGGCTTGTGTAGTAAGATGCCTACACATGCCTTGGGAGGATCTTCTTATTTCATGTTGATTGTTGATGACTATAGTAGGAAGATGTGGGTGTACTTCCTTCACAATAAGGCTCAAGCTTTTGGTAAGTTTAAAGAATGGCTAAAACTTGTTGAGAATGGAACAGAGAAAAGTGTGAAGAAATTTAGAATAGATGGTAGTGGTGAGTTCAACTCAAAGGATTTTGAAAACTCTTGCAAGAGCAAAGGGATCAAGCATTAATTGACAATGCCTCATACACCTCAGCAGAATGGTGTTAAGGAATGCAAGAATCCCACCATTGTGGAGATGGTAAGGTGCATGCTAAAAGGCAAGGGATTACCAAAACATTTTTGGGTCAAAGCTATAAATACTAGAGTCTACATTCTTAATTAGAGCTACACAAAGACTCTCAAGGGTAAAATACCTCATGAGGCGTACATTGGTAAGAAACTATATGTTTTACATTTCAGAACTTTTGGATGTAAATACTATGCACATGTTCCTAATGAGAAAATAAACAAGTTAGAACCAAAATGCAAAAACTGTATCTTCTTAGGTTATAGTGATGAGAAAAAGGCTTACAAATTCTATGACCAAGAGGCAAAGAAAATCATAGCAAACCATGATGTCATGCTTAAGGAGCACCCGTATACAATGGAGAAGAAGGCAAGTTCTTCCACTTTATCATCAAGCGAAGAAGTAGTCCACTATGAACCTGTCCCAAGAGCTACCCCTATTCTTAAAGAGGAGGAAAAATCATCATCAGATGATGAAGAGAAAGTTCACCAACCTGACATCACACCATTGAAAAAGTCATTATCACGATGGATGAAGTAGTTCTATGACCAAAATAATCATATGCCCACATCTGTTGAGGAGAATGGAGCTAATATCTTCACCAAAGCACTATCTGTTTCAAGTTCATCTTCAAAGACTCGGCATTGGGCCAAGGAGTTATTTCACCTACAAGTGGACATTGAAGGAGGGTGTTAGATATGCTCAATGCCCTACCCTTGTAAGGTGCTACCAATTATACATGGTGCTCAAAGTTGTAAGGCCCCCATTATGAGGAGAAACCATGTGTGAGCCTAGACATTGGTGGGTCCCTTGACTTGTTTGTCAGATGAGATCTATGTGATTGGATGGCCAAAAGGTGACCATTGCAGGTCTAGCCTTTGGGTCAAACAAAGTAGTTAAAGCTAGTAGCAACTCGAGGCACACTGCATCAAGTTTTGGGGTAAGGAAGTTATCAGGGACCCCTACTTTGGGTTCGAGGTCCGTGGAAGTAGCCCTTGACTAGGGGTAGGAAATATTTCTTGGAATATTCCTTGGCCAACTAGTGAGGTGCACATGAAAGGTCAATAGACACATGTGCACATGGAAGGTCAACAAATGCATGTGCATAGGGAAGGCCAATAGACACATGTGCACGTGTGGAAGGTCAACAGACACATGTGCATATGGAAAGTCAACATGCACATATACACATGGAAGGTCAACAAACACATGTGCATATGGAAGGTCAAAAAACACATGTGCACATGTAAGGTCAACAAACACACATGCATATGGAAGGTCATCCATCATGACCCCCTTCACAAGCGATAAAATGTAGATCCCTTCATAGCTTTCATGATCCATCCTTTCACCCAATCAGAGTTATTCCAACTAGTCTCAATCTCTTCACCTATCTTCTGTCTAGATCGCCATTTAAGCTTCACATTAGAAGTGCATGGGTGGATAGACCCATCTTTATAACAGCTTGTTTGGAGTTAAAGTTTTTTTTTTCTCCTCTTATATATACTATGTACTCTCTTCCTATATCTCTTGCTCAAATTCTATAATTCGCTGCACCACGTAATTTTTATAGTGCAAAGAAGAGGTCTTAAAATCATAGCTATAGACAAATTCATTGAAAGCATGTCTTTAACATCCTTGAACTCTAAAGAAGAGTATACATCTAATGCAAATAAACATATGGTTTAACTTTGAAACTTGGTGTATAAAAATTTCTAGAGTATAAAGAGTTTGATTGTTTATAAACAACCTTAAGTGTTTATGGATAAACATGTATAATTCTATTATTCAAGAACAATGTTGTTCTTGTCTATGAATAGCCTTCCTCTTGTTCAATTTATATTCTCTTGTATCACCTTGATCTTGATCAAGAAAAGTCCTCTTGATCATCCACATACACCCTACTTTTGTCTTAGAATAGTGGTAGATCACTCTTATGTCAAATCAACCCAGTACTCCTCTTGATTTGGGATGGTAGTGTATATCTCTTTCTTGAAAGTTCATGCATGTCTTCACTATCAAGAGTTCAGTCCTATATATCTCATAGTTTTTTCATCTAAACTCCCCCTCTTCCCCAAACCATAAACTCCACATGAAAGTGCTTAATGTGCTCCTTTATTCAAGCCAAAAAACATGTTTTTGCCCCTCCCTCCCACCCTTGTAAATTTATGCTTGCAATCCACACATTTCTCCTCTATTGTCCATGCTTTTTTAGCCCCCCTTCTATTTTCACACTTTCTTTGTAACATCTTCCTTAATTCTTCTTCATTTACCTATTTTGAGTTAAAGGTTTAAAACCATAAAGTCTTTGATGCATAGATACTTTCACATAGCAAAGGAGTTTCATATGAGTGCATTCCATTCTCAAGTCTTGCATGATAGCATCAATGCCAAGAACTCATAGTGCAATAAATTCTAAGCTGCCAAGTGTAGCATAACAAGATCAACTCCATTCAAACCAGATAAATTATCCAAATATGTATGCTGCTCAAATATGTTTTGCATGCTATCCTCAAAGCCAAATGACATGACAATGTCTATTTCTCCAACTTTATATAATCTAATATATGACTACCACTCACAAAAAGCACATTAAAATTTTAATCAAACACTGATCCTTCACATGAAGCACAATTTGTAATACATGGTCACTTATTCTTGTGTTGATTTGACATTTGAGGCAACCCACTCATTCATCGTTGTTATTCTTAATTTATTGGGATTTATTCCTAGGTCATTTCTTAGTTGCATTAATGCTAATCTGCCACATGAGATAGCATTTACATGTGGCTGATCACCCATATTGTTTCTTTATCTTGTTAAGTAAGGACAATTGCTTTTCTACCCATGATAAATGTTATGATTATTAATTGATTTGATTACTTATTTAAAGTGACTTGATTTTTAAATCTTATATGGATTTTTATTTTTTGTCGATTCATAGCACAATCATGACATCAGGAGGATTAATGTGTTTTATGTTGCGAGTGGAAAGATATTTAGATTGAGGAATTGGAGAAAAACATGGGAATATGAAAGGGTTGTATGAAGCATGGATAATTATTATTGGCAATGTATAACTTGGGTGCTTAGAGCACTAGATATTTTGAGCCTAAAGTCATTATATAGGATTTTAAATAATGTTTAGATATTAATAAGGAGAGAGGAGCTATTGGCAATAATATAATAAATCATGGATACAATATGCTATTTTGGACGCAACATCAATCCAAATATATAAACATATGCATTGGGAAAAGTCCTCCCAATGCCTGGGGGGCAATTGCACCCAATTTGTGTCATGCTTCACTTTTTGCATTTTCCTCTATTTTATTCTCTTCATTGTGTGTCCAATTTCAATTTCTTTGTAAGAAAGAACTATAAAATTGTGGTTCATGGTAGATTATTAATACCAAAGCATATTTGGTAAACAACTATCTCCATCAATATCAAACTTTGTCGTGTGTTCTATGGCTCCTTTAATATTGAAGTAGAGACCAAACTTGCGGTATTTCCTCAAGATGATGGTCCCCTAGCTATCTATCAAATTCATCTCTTTAAGGTGACCATTGAAGAAGCCTTTGATATTCTCCATCACCTCTATGAATACCAAGCCCACAACAAGCCTCATGTCCTTCTTGCAACCAACCTATCCATTCTAAAATCTAGAACAACATTGGTATTGAAAAAATGACTAATCCACCCATGCGTGTGCAAGAAAAATTCTAATAAGCAGTCCTAATCCTCATCAAACCCTAGGTCTTTCTTATTTGCATTTTGACCAATCATATGGAACATATTTTTATGAGAAGCACCACTGAACAAATTGTAGTGACTAGTAGTGCAAGAATGTGAAGGAAGTTAATCTACATTCAACATAGTGAGAAGATTCAACTTCTCATACTACTAGCCCAACTATTTTGACAGACCCTTATCGACAACATCAATTTTTTTTTAAATTCAATTAGAGAAAAGGGTCACCTACCATTTTCCCTTCTCAATGATGCCACCACCTAAACCTTTATAATTTGAATTCCAAACCTCCTTAAGTGGCAAGAAATGTGCACCAAATGGTACCAATCCACCAAGACTACCAATGCTTCAAGAAAGCAAAAGTTTGAGAATGCATCCAAGAAAGCTATAGAAGAAAACACCAAGAAGAAGTGTCCAAGCTACAATACAAGGAAGGCAAGAAAAAGACATGGCTAAGAGAACTACAAAAGGAAGCATGCAAGAAGTTAAAGAAATCCAAATAGTCGCAAAGGAAAGCAGGTTGCATGAAGAAGAAGAATCAAAGGCTACAGAAGAAAGCAAGACATAGGAGCTAGAAAAGGAGGAAAAAAAAGGGGAAATGAGACATAAGAAATCCCAAGATGAAAGAAATTTCTAGGAGGTTGAATGAACAAAAATAGGAAAAATAATAAAAAAGACAAGAAGAAAAAGCATTCATAATGGCTAAGGTGGTGAGTTGAAAAGATAGCCATGAAACCAGAGAAGCCCACATAAATAAACAACAAGAAGAACTCTTATAGCTCAGGTAGCTTCCCTAAAATAAAAAGGCCTCATTTACTAACACCCCACAATCAATCAACACTCAAATCCAAGAGACCTCACCCAATCCAACACATCACTCATTTCAAAAATGTAAATAAGAACTTGAAGTAGTACTTGAAATCATAAAAAAGATCAAGATCACTAGAACAGAAGATGATAAAATCCTGAACCACTCAATTTTACAATAGCAAGTGGACCAAGCAAACCCAGCAACTCTAAGTCACAGATGCAAAAGTAGCTTATCTTTAGGACCAACAAGCCACAGCTAAGAAAAATCATACTCATTAGGTTTCCCTGTACGAGGTCAAATAGAAAAAACTTAGGGAACTCTAGGCTCAACAAAAGATCATAAAGGCTAAAGCTTGAACAATTCATCACTCATTAAATCAAGGGACAAACAAGCTCCACCTAGCACTCCCTAATGGAGCCAAAATTGTCCATCAAGCCATAAAAGAACACGTAAAGATCTCACACACGACATTAATGACCTAGAGCACCACCTACATATTGCCCATCACTATAACAAAATTGAAGTAGAGATGTAAAAGGTTGACATGCCTTAGTGAGCATATTTATTTTCTTGTGAAAATACACATACGTATACCCAAGATGGACATCTTAACAAATGATAATATAAATACCAATTTAAACATGCAAAAAAAATATGCCTATAAATGCCCATTTGCATGCATTAGGATTTTTAAAGCAATGGTCGTGCTATTTTGGGCTTTTTCCTTGTTGAACAAAAAGTAAAAATTAAATAAATGTCTCACATAAATACACACACACACACACACACACACAAATCTTGAGCTTTGAAGAGGAGGAGTTGCAACGAAAGAAGAGGGCACATCTTCTATTCATGCCTACAAGTTAAACTTTTGATGTTTACTATTAAACCTCCCTTCCTTGTTGTGTGCACTTACATAAATAACACTCTCACCATGAGGGTTCTATGTAAAAGCAATAAGGTTGTTCTCATTTCTATAAACATGATTGGTTCTCATAGAACACTTCTATAAGTGTATAAACATGTGAGCTATTTCAAGAAGTCCTTAACTTCAGCAATCCCATTGTCACTGTCACCTATAATAATCAGGTCATCCACATAGATGACTATGATGACCAACCCTGCATCTCCATTTCTCACATAAAGTGAGTGATTAGCATAAAAAATATAAAATCCAATATTGACAAGGTACTCTCCAATCTTGTTAGACCATGCTTTAGGTGCTTGTTTCAGCCCATAGAGCGCCTTCTTTAACATGCACACATATATGGGATGCTCTAAAACCTCATAACCTGTTGGCTGCTCCATATACACTTCTTCTTGCAATTCACCATGCAAGAAGGCATTCTTAGCATCCATTTGATACAAAAATCCAACCTTTGACTACTACCAAAGCAATCACACACCTAATAGTTGCCATCCTAGCAATTGGACTGAATGTCTTGTCATAATCTATGCCATATGTTTGAGCACAACCTTTTGCAACCAGCCTAGCCTTATACCTGCTAACTAAACCTTTTGCATTATGCTTGACTTTGTAAACCCACTTACAGCCAATAGCTTTCTTACCCTTAGGTAAGGGTACCGAATCCCAAGTCTTATTGGCTTCTAATGCAGCCATCTCCTCATCCATTGCTGCATCCCAATGAGCATGACCAACAACATCCTCAAAATAGGTAGGCTCAACATCCTCAACTAGTTTCACCATATAAGCATAATGGTGAGCTGCATAACCTTCAAAACCAAATCTTTTAACAGGGTATCTGACCCTGCTAGATTTGCGTACCACTGGATCACTGAATGGAGCCTTTATATTACTATGAGCTCTCCGTACACCTGGCGTCCTGACTGAAGGAATGCCAAGCTCATCATCCAAACTCTCCGAACCATTAGAATCTCCATCAAATCCCAAACGATTGGTAGATGCATCATTACCATCCAACACTTTCTTCTTTCCTTTGTCCTTCCCTGCAACACTTATAGATCCACCTGAAGATGTGGGGCTACTCCTTAGTCTCCCAGACCAAGGGTTCACTGTAGGTGTAGTACCAGATGATGTTTCTGGTCCACTAAGACTTCGTGATTCTTGTTTATCTTTCTGCACATAGCTATCCTGATCATTATCATCATCCAAAACATCACCAGTAGGTGTATACCAACTTCCCATCTCATCAAAGATAACATCCCAGCTCACTCTGAACTCACCTATGACAGGGTTATAACAGCGATACCTTTTCTGCTCTAAAGAGTATCCAATAAAAACACATTTTCTGCCTTTGGATCAAGCTTCTTTAGTAGCTCATCTAGCACATGAACATAAGCAACACAGCCAAATACCTTCAAGTGTGATACATCAGGCTTCTTGCCAGTAAAGCATTCTTCAGGAGTCATCCCATGAACTACAATTGTGGGAGTTCCGTTCATAATGTAAAAAACAGTATGGACAGCCTCAGACAAAAAATGTTTGGGTATATTCTTTTTAGCCATTAATGCTCATGCAACTTCTGTAATATGCCTATTTTTTCTTTTTGCAACACCATTTTGCTGTGGGGTTATACCTGCAAGTAAATTACCTCTTTATACCATGAGTCCTCAAGAAGCCACTGAACTCATTAGAGAGGTACTCTCCCCCTCCATCTGATCTCAAGCACTTTACTTTTAAGCATGTTTCTATTTCAACAGCTGCCTTAAAAGATTTGAAGTGCTCAAACACCACTTTTTTCCTTCATGAACTATACCCATAACTTCCTTGAACATTCATCAATAAATGTGACAAATTATTTGCTACCACCAAGAGATACATTCTGTGTAGGCCCCCAAACATCTGTATGCACTACATCAAGTATATTTCTGCTCACTTCCCTATCATGTGAGAAGGGTTGTCTTGCTTGCTTACCAAACTGGCATGCTTCATAGACTTTATGCAATTCTGCAACTCTAAAAGAAGGCAACCCTGTAACCAATCGCCTAGATTGCATCAATTTCAGCCTTTGTACATTTTGCATATCCAATACGTTTATGCCATATTTCAATATCTACAACTACTCCTTTTCCTTTAGCATACATAGCAGCATCCATTGCAAGAATTCCAACATCTAAAGTGAACATTCGGCCAACTCTACTTCCTTTTGCAAACAACTTGCACTTATCATTAAAGTCTTCTACAAAACAACCTTTTGCATTGAATCGGACTTGCAACCCCTGCTCTACTATTTGGCCAATAGACATTAGATTCTTTGTAATTGATGGCACATGTAATATGTTTGTCAGACTCTTTGTCTAGAAAACATACAAGGACAAGGGAACCTTTCCAATGTGTGAAATTGGGTTGTATGAATCATCACCTGTCTGCACATAACCTGGGTTTTGTAAGTCCTGCATCTCTCCAAACCATTCAACATGGCTGGTCATATGATTAGATGAGCCTGAATTGACATACCATACATCATCATGTATCCCCTTTCCTGTAATTGCATTCATCATATGCTAAATAACAAATAGATACTCATTTTTGTATTTATTCTATCATGAAGATGATGCATAATTTCCTTGCTGCAATTTACCACTATGAATATCATCCTTCTTTGCATAGTAATGGGCTGCAATATGGCCTCTTTTGCCACAATAATGGCAAACAATAGCAGAATTTCCAGAGCCTATGTTCTGCCATCCACCTCTTCCTCGAGAGCTCCCTCTGCCTCTAAAGTTTCCTATGCCTCCAGAAACCTGCATTTCACCAAATTGTTGATTGAACTTGTTTTGTTGGTTCTCGCCAGCACGTCCCATACCACAGCCTCTCGAAGAGGATCTACCACGTCCCCTTGCTGAACTTGAGTAAAATGCTTGGACCTGTTTACCATTTCTTTCAGATGAATCACCCTGCATATTGATCTCTTCAGTAAGCATGAGAGAGATCAGCTAATCAAAATCTGGAAATGGCTTCCGTACATATACTGAAGTACAAATGATTTCCATGCCTTCTCATTGTTAAGGCCACTCAGAGTGGATGCAACCAAATCATCATCATCCGGCATTGCATCAATCGCTGCTAAAGCATCTGTAATGCTCCTCACCTTCAACACATACTCATTGACATACATTTTCCTTTTCTTCAAGGCATTCAACTCTTGCTTGAGTTGAATGTTTTGTGCCTTTGTATTTACTGAAAACATGCTCTCAAAAATTGTCCAAGCTGTATGTGAAGTTTCTGCATTCTTGATATGTTCTAGCATAGTATTATCAATGACTGCAGATAGCTAGTACATCATCTTTTTATCTTTCGAATAATGGGATTTCCACTATTCTCTACCATTATCACAAACAAGGATACATCACAGCAAGCTAGTCTTCTGCAATCTTTCACAACCCGTGCACAACACTACACCAAGCAACCTTTTTCAATGATTGCTCAATAGTACATGTAATCTGCAACATGTTTGCAGATAAACCTTATGTTTGCTTCCTACAACCACCTCAAAAATTACAGATTTGCAATCTGTAACCTGTGCACCCACTTTTCGTCAATACAACCGAAATCAAGTGTATCCTGAAACTGTTGTCCGCAACCTTGCGGCTCTAAAACGGGACCTGAAATGGCCTCAAATGCCCAAAATAAATGCGTGAAAGCCTTGAAGGGCTAATCTACTGAGTATACAGTGATCTGCTTGCACACAAACTCTCATAGCAATCTGAGATTTTTACTCGACCCTACTTTCGGTGCCTCCATAGGCACTATCCAAGAGAGAGAGTGGAAGAATGGGAGAGCTTCTTACTCGTTGCTTGCTTGCTCGAACCTTGCTTCTTCTCCTTCACTTCAGCCTTCGAAATCAGCCTCTCTTAGTGGCGTGGCTTTGATACCATGTCAAGAATCATGTGGTGGGGGGACTTGCTTGAGCTGTTATGCCAAATACACACTGTATACACAAGAGGAAGCTCACTCAAGAACACAAGAAGAGAGATGGAGGCCATAAACATTTTCTTGCTGGTTTTTTCTTCTTCTTCCACACATTATACAATGTACACAAAGTATAGATAAGATACAACATAAAGGAAAGTGGCCTTCTAAGTCAAACAGTGCTGTGGATATATATCATCACGAGCCCCACAAATTTTCACGGGTTTAGCCCATACCCGGTTACTATGGGTCCCTTAGATTAAAAGGCCCCTAAAATGAGGTTTATTCTCTCCTTGATGGACACTCACTTATTTGAACCCTGCACCTAGTTGATCAGGAGTATATGCTTAGAACCATGCGCCTATGTGAGAGGCTGATGACATATTTGCATCTAGTAAACTAATTATTCAAATAAATACAAAAAATTAAGCAACTAGCCAGTAACTAGGAGAGAATGGACAGGTCCACAAAAATCTTGGGCCCATAAGTATTGATATTTATCTTCACCCTATCAGTGCCTGGGTGATGATCATGTGTGATAATTAACAACATGCCTGCCCATTCTAATCATCACTTTTTGGTGGCTTGCACACATTTGAGTGATTACAAACATGTTCATTAGCAAAATCAATAGACTCGTTGACCTTGCGACTAGTAACAATACCATCTCCTTTCTTGGACGTGTCCTCTACATCTGACAATGCAAAGCATGTGATACAATTTACATCCAAATTGACTACTGGCTATGGTGGCCACTCAACCATCATCATTGTAGCCATGCTCATTATATAGACAAATTATGAAGGGGGGATTGACTGTAATTTTCTCAACTTTCCATCTTTGCACTAAGCATGAGTCCCACACCTTACAATTAGCTTAATTGGATTCTTTGAAAATAAAAAATGCTTATTTGTACTTCATGCCAAAATTTGTGGTTGTTCTAAGATCCTTCTATAAGAGCTAATATGTGCTACTCTATTAGGTAGTGAGGAAATGATTGCTCAAATTGTAGGTCAATGATTATACTTGAACCAATTGAGTTAAATTGTGAAAAATGATTTGTGGAAGCCATAGAAATGTTGATATAACACTACATCTCCTACACCAAACATGGTGAATGGATTTTGGATTTCCTTTTATGGCCATACTTTTGGATTAATATTGCAAATTTAGGTCTAGGATAGCACTCTTAGATAAAAATTGCAAGGGTTCTATTGACGCTAAGACTATCGAGAGCATTATTATGCTTTGTCTTTTCCCATCTCTAGAAACATACCCACGATGCTAGCTTGGTGCACATAATTTGGTTTGATGCAACAACAGAGAAGTAGGATGCTACTATGTATAATGGGTATTATGGTTGAAATCATTATTGGCATATTGGTCTTAGTAGTAGTAACTTCTACAATGGGAAAACTGTTCAGTGTATCCATTCTAACATAAGATTGGTGAGATCTTGCTTCAGTAAACAAGTAGATCTATATTGGTTATGGGCCTAATTTTTGAATTTTAATATTAAGATTTATTAATTGAATCAATTGATTTTTTATTAAATTTACTCACTCTCTTTGGCTCAGTTCATATAGCAATTGCTTCTTTAGCATAGTTAAACTAAGCAATGTAGAACCTCTACAATTGTTGAAAAAGCTAACTAAGATGGCCTTAAATAATATGATTTATGTCATTAAACACTAAACTAAGGCCTTATTCAAATCAATAAATGCTTATAGGTAATTATCTTGTACCCTATTATTTAGTGAAAATAGATAAAAGGGTGCCTAATAAAAAAGTGATTCTAGTTATTGGCATATACTCTCACAAACCCAAAAAAAAAACATGTTTTGATTTTTATTGGGTGAATACCCAACAAGTTTTGCCACCAAATGAGAATCAATTTCATTGCAAGAGAAGAGGCTATCAATTGGGGGTTATTAGATCAAATGGTATGAGGTTTAGGAATTCAATGGGATTTAAGAAAAGAGAGGTGAAGCATACATATATAAAAGAAATGGAGACTTGAGCACATAGAGAGATAGGGTTGAAATCTTCTTCTTCTTCTTCTTCTTCTTCTTCTTCTTCTTCTTCTTCTTTCACACATAAGAACTAAGTTTGCAACATGATAAAAGACTAATATGAAAATACCACAACGTATGTACACGTGGCCCCACTAAGTGTGAACCCACTAAGGAAAGAAGAGGTGTCACAATAAATGTGCCATAACTAAGGATGGACTATGTGGGTGTAGTCTAGTTGTAAAATCACCGGCGTATCCTTATGTCGGTCACCTAACATGCTAGTGAGTCATACCCTACTAAATCACCAAGGCATGTAGTAGATGTCAGCTCATGTAGAGCTTGACACCTCAACATGTAGATCCCCTTGTATGATATGCTTATGCTTCCTTGCATAGTGTGCTCGCCACTCTATGTAGCAAAAACAATAGATCACTAATGCCCCAATAGTTTCATACACTCATAGGATCCTTTAACTCATGAAGGTATCATGTCCAAGAGTGCATGCGCACGCGCACACACACGCACACGCACACACACACATGCACGCACACATATAGACACTTACTCACCCCCCAACACCCCACTGATATTCCTAAAACTTGATGTCTATTTATATAATGATACGTTATAAGCATGTTATTCAAGATTATATCCCTTTGTTTTGAATTATAGGTATTAAAGATATCATCTCCGAAAACCCCGCTCGACCCACCCCACCCCGCATCACCCCCCCACGACACGGCACACCCCCCCCTCCACCCCACCTCGACAAAACCCCGCTCGAACCACTCCACCCCGCGTCACCCCCCCACGACACGGCGCACCCCACCGCACCCGCACACGACACCCGCCGCAACCCCACCTCGAAAAAACCCCGCTCCCTCCACACCACCCCACCACGCCTCCAAAAACCCCGCTCGACCCACCCCACCCCGCGTCACCCCCCGCGACACGGCACACCGCCCCCCACCCCACCGCACCCCCCCTCGACGCAGCGCGTCCCCCCCGCACCACACCTCATTGCTTCTTATAGAAAATGCTAACTTAAGGATCCCTAGCAATAATATTTTGTTAGCTAAAAGGCACTAATAAGGACAATAGTGATAAGTTGGTTAATTTACTTGATGTCTAACTCGCTTTATGTTTCTTTTATGAGATAATCTCTAAAGTTAATAGTATGACAACTAGGTCTTGTGTGAAGACACCTACAATATGCATTAGGTGGTAAAGTTCTCACCTTCATCTTTTGTAGGGATGTAGGTAACATCTAGAACCTTCACCCACTCAAGCCTGGAAAAGCTACTTCCAAGAACTACCTTCAATGAATAACAATAGTTTTGTATACTTATAGTTGTTTCAATGGAAATTTATCCTTTAGGAGGTTTGTGAGATTAAATTTTTAAATAATTGTTATATTTATATTTTAATTTATAATTTTTTACCATTTGATGTGTTTGGTCTATTTACTTAATTATGTCTTCAAAATTTTATGCATTTTTATAGCATGTTTTGTTGTATCAAATTGATCACTACTCAATTATATAATTTATCAACCTTGAAAATATATGGCGATATTTTTCTTATAATAATGTAGATATATTATTTAGTTTATTCTATTTTTTCTCTTAGATTGATCATTTAATGTAATTTGATTTATTGAAGTACTTATTAAAGTACTCTATTATTCTTTCAATAATCTATATGATTCAAGTTTTTGTTGAAGCGAAATGTCACACACACACACACACACACACACGCACGCACGCACGCACACGCACACGCACACGCACACACACACACACACACACACACACACATAGTAATATTTCCGCAACAAAATATTAATGACTCTTGATCCCGCGCATAAGCAATTTTGAGTGACCTCCCGCAACAGAAAAACCTTGGGCTAAGTGCTCCACCCTCATGCATTAACAAACACCAGCCCTCCGTCATGTATAGGAAGCTGTGGCTCAAAATCTATAGTTCACCGCGGGAACACCCCTCCAAGGGAAAAAGGATAAAGGATTATTTGCAAATTTTTGTAAAACTCCCTTCCCTTCAGCTGTTGCATGGCGGGCAGAGGGAGTATGAGCTGGAGCTGTGGAGGGGCATGGGGAGGAGGGCATGCACCCTGCCACTTGTGTGGCTACCCTCCTTTCAACCCATATAAAACCCGCTCCCAAGCTTGGGAGGGGCATCATCATCGTGGAGCTGCCCGTCGATGTCCTGCTGCTATCGCCCCACTGCCGCGAAGCCAGGCTGCTGCGCCTCATCATCATCATCATCATCATCATCATCATCATCATCTCCCTCATCGTCATCTTCACCATCGTCATCATCATCTCCACCCAATCATCCTCTCCACGCCATCTCCCTGCTTCTCCCAAAAGACTTGAGAAGCTTCTATTGAAGCTTCTCTAGGACAAGTTCACCCGCGTCTCCCAGTTTTTAAAACCATGTCTTGCAAGGCCTATGTCCTGCGCAGAGAAGGAAGTCTCGGGCAATAGCAGCTCTAAAACCCGTAACAGGTGCCAAGGGGGGAGATCGCTGAGTCGAAATCTACTGCATCAATGGCTCCTAAGCAAAAGTTGAGAGGAGCACACACATGAGGTTCCACCCAAAGTACGAGAGTGGACAATGCCTCGGTGTTGAATGCCCAGTTTCTGAAAATTAACCCCACATGGAAAGGATGCATTAAGCATGTTTTAATTCTCGTAGGGAAGTTTAAATGCATTGGGAAATTTATATACTCATTCGATCTACAAAGTTTAGTTGCATGTCGAATATTTGCAATTGCTTGCACTTCCGTGGTCAAGGGTAGTTGCAATTCTGAACATATGATGCATAAGTAAAAAGACGGAATTGTGCAAAGGCATCCTTGTTGCATCGCGCAAAGGACAGGGCATATAACACATAATGCACTTATGTAATAATTTCCTAGTTGTGACTCGTGTATAAGATAATCATAGACGCCCATTAAATGATGTTCGAATAGTTGCAATGCATGGAAAGGATTTATGTACTTTGCAAATCGCATGCAATGATAGTTACATTATATATTGGGTTAAGTACTAAAGAAAGGATTAAATCAATGATGGATTCATGGCATCTGATCATGAAAGAATGGTACACCCATGCATGGAGCTCTTTTATCAAAGTTGAAATTGGAAAAAAAATGCATCTTCATTAAAATACTAAAGCTTTGAATTCAATGCATCAATGTTGGTTTATAAGAGTTAGCTCTGAATGTAAATCATTAGAGTATAGGGTAAGGAAAAGAAAGATCCTATAGTTGCATAAAGGCAAAAAGGTCTATGGTCTTGAAATTGCATGGAATGATACATCTCACTCATCTTGCAGTTAATTACATCTTTAAAGGGGAGATCATCTTTAATCATGGGTTGGTTAGATCAACTAAGTAATTCGCGGGTAATTAAGTAGTTTACATGAAATTCATAAAGGTATGATTAATTAGCAAATGACAATCACCTCAATGTGCTAGGTAGGATTAAGCTATGATAAAAATCTGCCTAGTATCGCACTTAAGGTGCCGATTTAATATTTCCGATCTTAAAGGTCCTACCCACATCCACGAAATGTTAGGATTATTTAAACGCCATGCAAGAATGATCTAAGGTTTTCACCCTAAGGATCAGTTGACCAAATACTAGACCTCCGCAAGGAATTCAGGAACCCTAGGGCCAAAACATTTATCAAGCCTAGTAGGGTTATGGGTTTGGACTGGGTCAGTAGGACTCCCAAACCCCATTTCTTGATCAAAGGTATTCTTGATCAAGAAAACTGTACGAAGAAATATATAATCCCCACCAGTTAGGTATTGACACCTATCTCGCGCAACAAGCTGCAACGTCATATGCTCTTGTGTCTAAATCACAAAATAGCACTGCCACACCTTAGACCAAGTTTGACGAGTTCTAATTACAAGTCTAATTTTCTAGAAGTTGAATAGTTGTCCTGCTTCAACACTCTTCCTTGAAGAATGATTTGTGAAGCCAGGGTAGTAATGAATTTCCAAGAAAGCAATTGACCAACCAAGTTAGGGCAACGAGGTTGCCTAGGATTAACTGTCTATAATATAAGGAAACCTAAGGTAGTGAAAATTTGGGTTAACTAGGTATAAACCCTAACCCAAGGAAAAAGGGTAATCAAGAAACTTAGCTTATGAAACCCTTGGGATCTTGCCAAGTTGCGATTGATCCAGGATCGAATGATGGAAGCATTTGGGGAGAAGGAATCACACCTTAGCAGTTGCTGTGCATAAGCAGTTTCGAGTGACCTCCCACAACAAAAAAACCTTGGGCTAAGTGCTCCACCCTCGTGCAATAGCAAACACCAGCCCCGCTTCGTGTATAGGAAGCTATGGCTCAAAATCCGTAGTTCACAGCGGGAACACCCCTCCAAGGGAAAAAGGATAAAGGATTATTTGCAAATTTTTTAAAACCTCCCTCCCCTTCAGCCGTTGCATAGCGAGGAGAGGGAGTATGAGCTGGATTTGTGGAGGGACATGGGGAGGAGGGCATGCACCCTGCCACTTGTGTGGCTACCCCCCCTTTCAACCCATATAAACCCCCCCTCCCAAGCTTGGGAGGGGCATCATCATCGTGGAGCTGCCCATCGACGTCCTACTGCTGCCGCCCCACTGCCGGGCCGCCAGGCTGCTGTGCCTCATCATCATCATCCACATCATCATCATTATCATTATCATCATCATCATCATCATCATCATCATCTCCCTCATCGTCATCTTCACCATCATCATCATCATCTCCACCCAATCATCCTCTCCACGTAATCTCCTTGCTTCTTGCAAAAGACTTGAGAAGCTTCTATTGAAGCTTCTCTAGGACAAGTTCACCTGCATCTCCCAGTTTTTAAAACCGTGTCTTGCAAGTCCTATGTCCTGCGCAGAGAAGAAAGTCTCGGGCAATAGCAGCTCCAAAACTTGTAAGAGGTGCCAAGGGAGGAGATCGTTGAGTCGAAATCTACTACGTCAATGGCTCCTAAGCAAAAGTCAAGAGGAGCGCATGCAGGAGCTTCCACCCAAAGTACGAGAGTGGATAACGCTCCGGTGTTGAATGCCCAGGTTCCGAAAATTAACCCCACATGGAAAGGATGCATTAAGCATGTTTTACTTCTCGTAGGGAAGTTTAAATGCATTGGGAAATTTATATACTCATTCGATCTACAAAGTTTAGTTGCATGTCGAGTATTTGTAATTGCTTGCACTTCCGTGGTCAAGGGTAGTTGCAATTCTGAACGTATGACGCATAAGTAAAAAGACGAAATTGTGCAAATTAAGCTATGATAAAATTTTGCCTAGTATCGCACTTAGGGTGCCGATTTAATATTTCCGATCTTAAAGGTCCTACCCACATCCATGAAATGTTAGGATTATTTAAACACCATGCAAGAATGATCTAGGGTTTTCACCCTAAGGATCAGTTGACCAAATACTAGACCTCCGCAAGGAATTTAGGAACCCTAGAGCCAAAACGTTTATCAAGCCTAGTAGGGTTAGGGATTTGGATTGGGTCAATAGGACTCCCAAGTCCCATATCTTGATCAAGAAATACCGTACGAAGAAAGATATAATCTCCACCAGTTAGGTATTGATACCTATCTCACGCAACAAGCTACAACGTCATATGCTCTTGTGTCTAAATCACAGAATAGCATTGCCACACCTTAGACCAAGTTTGATGAGTTCTAATTACAAGTCTAATTTTCTAGAAGTTGGGTAGTTGTCCTGCTTCAACACTCTTCCTTGAAGACTGATTTGTGAAGCCAGGGTAGTAATGAATTGCTAAGAAAGCAATTGACCAACCAAGTTAGGGCGACGAGGTTGCCCAGGATTTATTGTCTATAATATAAGGAAACCTAAGGTAGTGACAATTTGGGTTAACTGGGTATAAACCCTAACCCAAGGAAAAAGGGTAATCAAGCAACTTAGCTAACGAAACCCTTGGGATCTTGCCAAGTTGCGGTTGATCCAGGATCAAATGTTGGAAGCATTTGGGGAGAAGGAATCACACCTTAGCAGTTGGCCGTACAAACGACCACTGGAATGCTTGTGATGGTACACTTAGGAGCACTGTTTGTACTTCTTTGCCAAGGAACTAATTCAGAAAAAATAACTAATGCTTTAGGTTAAAAGCCTAGAGAGAGAGGTAGTACCAGTTACCTCCGACCGTCTGCCTGAGCCTATCCAAGGGAGTTGTTAGCCACACCGGGTACGTGGACCGAACCCGCCATGAGAGGTCTCTCCGTGGGTGCTACTTGGAGCAGGAGGACGCTTGGGTGCTAGGGGAGGCTTTGGTCGTAAATCCCTTGCATCCGGATCCTGCATAAGAGGCCGATGTGACTCGAGATGGGATCTTGAGGTCCGCTGTTGAGATATCGAGCTCCACTCGTGATATGCCGGGGTGACCATTGTGTATTTATGTCATCGACTTGTCAGTTGCAGACGCGGTTGGTACACCACCCATGAATAATAGCTACGTGATAGCTATCCTTATCTACTCTAGTTTGTGGCTCAGTTAGTATGCCACCTTAGTTAGTTGAGTTTGGTTTTGAGACCCATATATAGGGTTCTTTTATTTCTTTGTATGCGAGTTCTTTTGTCTTACACAACTAAGAAGAGAAAAACTGTTTTCAGCCTCCACCTCTGTGTGTATTCCCCCATTGTGCAAGAAAGAAAGCTACAAGTGAGACTCCTTCCTTCTCTCCCACAATCTTGACATGGTATCAGAGCCTTGTTCGTGGTAAGGAGCTCAAGAAAGCAAGCCAAGCTCGCAATGTTCTGGTAAGAGGAGCAGTATTGCTTTCATTTTCTGTTTTGGGAGCAGATCTCTGCAGGTAACATAGCCGAAAAGTGCAGGAGTGCATTGTCTCAGGTTGAGACGCCCTTCGCGATGAAGCAAGAGGGCAGTATATGTTGCGGGTGAAGGCTTTAGCTCTCGGCGACCTTGTTTTTTTTATTTGAGGCCATTTCGGGGCCTGTTTTGGAGGCGGAAGTTTTCTGCACGCACTCAGGAAAAGGCCCAGTTTTATGTTGTGCAGCCACTGTTCTACAGGTCGGTGAAAAGTTACTGTAGAAATTGCATTGTATGCTTGTGCGCAGAGACATTGGGAGTTACAGAATCATCCCTGTTGCCTGTTGATGCAAAATCGTCACTAGGAAGTGACTGTGTGGTCAAATACCACTTTCGCCAGTTTTGTAGATTTTCCTTGTGAGGGTGAAGCTGTGTTTTTTGCAGTGGCAGAATTTTTTGCAGTGTTCTGTAATGGCATCTGATTCTCTTTCACAGATTGTCACTAAAAAGCTTGACAATAACAACTTCCAAGCATGGAATTTTAGAATGACGAATTTCCTTATGGGAAAAGGATATTGGAAATTTGTTGCAGGAAATGAAGAAGAACCAGTTCTTCCTGATGTTCCCAATCAACAGCAAATGCAGGCATTTAAAGCATGGCATGAGAGAGCCAGGAAAGTTATGTATTGGCTGTCTATCAGCATTTCAGACTCTATGATTGTGCATATTCAAGATGCAAGTACGCCAAAGGAGGCATGGGATACTTTGTCAAAAATGTATAGCACAAATACGCAAGCCAGGAAAATGCAGCTCAAGCAAGAGTTGCACAATGTGCAAAGAGAAAGTATGAGCATCAATGACTACCACATGAAGGTGAAGAAGATTGCAGATGCACTTGCTTCCATTGGGTCGCCAGTGGAAGATGATGATTTAGTCTCAGTGACCTTGAATGGTCTAGGAAAGGATTATGCACAGTTCCGAACATCCATTTTCGTCCGTGAAAGATTTCCTGATTTTGAGGAGTTGATTGCTCTTCTAATTTCTGAGGAGCAGAGAAATGGTGGTGCATCTTCTTCAGGAGGAACTTCAAAAGAAGCTGTCTTCTACTCAAATGCTGGAAGAGGTAGAGGTAGAGGTAGAGGAGGCCGATTTGGAGGCCGTGGCAGAAATCAGAATATGCAGCAAACTCAAGAAAACCAGTCCTATGGAGGAGGACGTGGTAACTTAGAGGCAGGGGGAGCCAAAGAGGTCGTGGTGGATGGCAAAGAGGCCAAAATGCAAACAGTAATGTTGAATGCTACTACTGTGGTAAAATGGGTCATATGGCTAAAGACTGCTATAAAAAGCAGAATGACATCATGAATGGAAAATTGCAACAAGGAAATTATGCATCTTCTAGTAGATAGGGTGATGATAGAAATGAGCATTTGTTTTTGGTACAGCACATGAACAATTCTGTGACAAGTGCAGAAGAAAGCAACGAAGTGTGGTATGTCAACTCAGGTGCATCAAACCACATGACAGGTCATGCAGAATCGATATAGGATGCAAGAAAAATGGAAAAACCAAGATTTGTGGAGATTGGTGATGATACTACACATCCTCTTGTGCAGATTGGAAAAATTCATTTGTCTATGCAGGATGGGAAAAAGAAATACCTCTCAGATGTATTTCATGTCCCAAATATCACCAAGAATCTGGTTTCTGTTGGTCAAATGGTTGAGGAGGGCTTGCAGGTCAGATTTAATCCTCATGGATGCTTTGTTGAGGATATGAAAAATAAAGGTCACTTGATAGAAAAAGGAAAGAAGAAGGGCAGAATGTTTACATTGGATGTAGACATGTCTAAATTGA